>NC_080193.1:106038761-106276261 GCF_030028045.1 Hippopotamus amphibius kiboko
CACAAGACCCCTCTTGCTTCCTTGTTACACCAAATTGAAGCACATCAAGCACAGGTGTTTCTATCTTCTAAATGTCTCTCTCATCTTCCCTAACACTCATCCACACCTATCATCTTAGCTCAAAGCAGAATTTGTCACCTAGCTTTCTGGCCTCCTGGCCCCAGCCTTATGTCCTTCTCATCCATTCTCCTGACTGGTATTTCTAAAAGACTGCTTGGCTCACAAGACTCTCTTGCTCAAAAGCCTTCTGTGAATTCCCAACATTCTCCTAAAATCCAACTCCTTGAGAATGTGGACTCTGCTCACCTCCCCAGCCTTACACTCACCAGCCCTTCCACGCACCCCTAACTCCAGACGTACCATGTTAGCTCTTCCTAGGAGGCATCAGGCTGTTTCTTGCTTTCTCATGCCTCTGTGCTTTTTCACATGTTGTTCCTTCTGCCTGGCAGCCTTCCTTTCCTTCTCTGCCCGTCTCACTTGGCTTGCTTACTCATCCTCCGAGCTCAGGTGTCACTTTCTCCAGAAAGCATTCTTTGAACTGCTGCTCCACCAAGTCTCAGGCTAAGCATAGGATTCCTCTGAAATACGTTCACTCCTCTGTTTCTCTTATAAGCCTGAGACCCCTCTGAAGACAGGAATGTGTGGCATAGTTCTTGGAACATAGTAAACCCTCAAAAAATTTTCGCAGACTGACAGAATGAATGAGTGAATGATTGAGGACTGTATTATCCTGCATCCAGGAAACCTACACACAGCCAAATATTTTCATTCATAATGAAGAAATGAAAACCATTACTAACTTTCACTACCCATTAAATAAACCAACCTCCTGTGTGCTCGGATTGACCAAAGTCATTTTAAAAAGTGAAATGAGAAGCAAATATATTTTTAGTGAGATTTGCTGGTAGAGTTTGGCACCAAAACACCAGCAGTGTCCAGGTTAAACTCCAATTACATTAAGTGGTTTTGTTATCTATCCTGAGTTACAGCTCTAAGTCCACATGTTGTTTAAGATAATGGTGCTTCTAGTGACAGTCATATAAAAATATGTCCTCAAAATGGGTTACTAGGCTGGAGGGAATCTCTTTCCTTACAAAATGTCTGGATCTGTGCACAATCTGAGTAGTAACAGCAGCTTTCTGGTGTGATGAAGTTAGTCAACACACTATATAGCTGTGGATTTGAAGGAAATGATAACAGCAGGCAGATGGACAGATGAGCCTGGTGAAAAAATGTAAGAGTGGAGAAAACTCTTAACGGCAAAGATCAGTCAGGAGGCAGAGGAAGATAAAAGATGATGTAACGGGCAGCTGCAGGATGGTAGTGACAGCTCTGTACTAGGAGCTTATCTGTCTTGGCTCCAATCTGTAAAGTGGACACATCTCCCCTAAACTGCCAGCATCCAACCTGTGTGTGTGCCTATGTGTGTGAAGATAAAGTAAGGTAATTCTTTTAACAGCCATTTAAACATTTTAAGGTACAATATAAATATAGGAAAATATTACCTTCAAATTATAATTGTCAAGGAGGTATGATTGGAAAAGATTGCTGATCACCTACCGATTTTTCAATTTACACCTTCACCTAAAAACATGCTAAAGGCTTTTCCATGCTGAAACAAAATTTTTTTTTTACCTCTATCTTTCACCAGCATCTAGCTACTTTTTAACTACCTTCTCTCTCCTTTACTTCAGAACCAAGTTCCTAAGGTGAATACTACAAAGTTACATGTTGTTTCCCTCTGTTTTCAGGCTCTGGATCTCCAAGGATCTCAGAGGATGCCTTTCAATCCTCTTCTTTACTCCTCTGCGACTTTTGCCTTTTGTTTACCACCTCCCTCTTCTTGACACCTTGTTTTCCTCCTACATTGTTGACCTTTCCTTCTCAGTCTCCCTCAGGAGCTCTCTTCTTCTTTGTCCCTTAAGGTTAATCCCTTACCCCAACCACATACACACACACACACACACACACACAGCGTCACCTGTTAAAAAAGACTTCTGGTTTCACTTTTCCTACTATTCTTGGGCAGATTATCTGAAGTGTTTGAACACACTAAGGGGAGAGTGACACTTCCTATAAAAATGTGTGTATGATAATAATAATAATGATGAGAGAAGTATAAAAACTGAAACTTTCTAAGAAGGTTTCAGCAAAAGAACTGTTGGGGAGGGGAAGGTGTAAAGGTGTCAAATTCATATCTTCCATACCAAGAAATTAGTAAATAATGCTTCAAACTGAAAAACGAGGAGTCTGTAGTATAAGTTCCTTTAAATATGGAGGTAAACACCAGGGGGAAGAAAGTCAGCTAGAAGAGCTGAAAATGTTTCTCTGAGGAGTGAGAACTGCAGGAAGTCAGAAGTGTTTTGGGCAAAGGACTGCTATTTTTCATAATACCTCTTATGATACCATTTGGCTCTTTAAACCTCATGCACATTTATATAAAAGGTGATAGGGATAACATTCCAAACCACCAGTTTCCTTATATATGAAATCAGTATTTTGATGTAAAATTTGCCTAAATGAAAAAAGATAACTGGCACCATTCCAAAGCAGACCTCCAAGAATGGAGCAATGAAGCAGGGGAAAAAAAAAATGCTCGAATGGCAGTTGAAGGAGGAGAGGAAGTGATAACTGCCGTCTGGAAAAATAAAGAATTAACCACACATCTCTTTTCTATTCAACACAAAACTGTATTATAATAAACAATTCCTAAGTCTTCATAATACCTCTGTCATAAGTAGCCCCTGTACTTTGCCAATAGGAATCTTGCAGGTAAAATTCCATCTGTCAATTCTTGTTTCTGACATTGTCTGTTCTAAATCTATTAGATTCTTTTTTTTTAACTTTTTTAATTGAAGTATAGTTGATTTACAATGTTGTGTCAATCTCTGCTGTACAGCAAAGTGTCAGTTATACACATATGGTGAGTCTATTAGATTCTCAATTTAGATGGTGGAGTAATATCATAGCCTTATCTATTAGGTCACTTATTCTGACAGATATGTGTATTTCTTAACTCTGCACACTTTAAGAAACTCCAAACATAAACTTTTTAATAATTTACCAAGGGTAGACACATCTATATATCTTTTGTGTAAAATATATTATAAAAGAAGTAGACACAGAACTTTCCACAGACTCATATCCAGTCCATGTTGTAAGATATATATTGTGAAGCTCCAGTGTGGCATCTTGTAAAAGCCTTTGGGGCTTTACAAGTGTTATTGGATTCCAGTCCCAATAATTGGTCTAATGTATCTTGTTTACAGACATTCCTGATTAAAAAACATAGAAGAACAAGACAGAGGGGAGGGCAAGGAAGGAGCATTCATTAGCAATCTCAAACTAAAAGGTAGTCATAATCCATAAACTATTGACCCAATAGACAGAAATTTCCCTTTGTTTTAAATCAATTAACATTTATACATGAGCCATTAAAAAGCCATCATGCTTATAAGCCATTACAGTGTGTACCTATCATATTGATTAGCATGCGGTCAGTTATTAATTAATGACATCATCACTCTCAAACCTTTTAAAGTCTTCAGTGCCCTAAAGAAACACATCACCCCCCAGATCTAAGTACTCGACATCTGACAGGACTTGTAGCCTCCAGCAGAACAGTATATACTTTCACAGATTCTCTGTCTCTCCTTCTGATGCCTCGGTCAGCCCATACTGTATGGTGTGTCCTCCAAAATATCCCATCTCATTTTATAAGTAAGCCATATAAATCTCTGATGACACAATAGTTTTAACATTATTTATATGAGTGGCAGCTGCATATTAACTTCTCAGTGCACGCCCAACACGAAAAGTGCTGTCATTTGCAATGTATGTACAATGACTGCCATCTAAAGCTAAAACACCTCTTTCATCCTGAACACCCTCAGACTCTTTTCCTAAAGTACCTAACAAAGCGGGACCTAAAACTATATGAAAACACAAACACTACAAGATCTATCATATCAAATGTGCTTTGTTTAATGCAATACAAATCAAAATAACATTTTAAAGTATTTTTATTATCATTTTTAAGAAGGCTGTCTCTTTAGCAGGTAAGGATGTTTTTAAGAATTTGAGAATAAAATTTTTAGTTCAACCCTCTGCATAGATTCTAGAGAACTAGCATAAGACCCTAAATCATACTGCAAAACAGAATCACTGCAACTCACTTAAATACCACAGTCTGTTAAAGGATAACACACTGACACAATGATAAAAGTCACATTAAGTGTACAATAGGGTTATAAAGTAAAAGCTACCCCAGGGAATCTGAAATCTATTAAAGAATGTTAACATCATCCTTCTTTCTAAATCAAATTAACCTCTGAAGAAGATAGATACACCACAAAATAACTAATTATTATTCACCCCATCTCGCATTACTCCTAATCGTGGATAAGGTAATTATTTGGTGTTCTCCACAAAACTGCTTAAATAATAGAGAAATTTAATTAACATTTCTTCTTTTTGCAATTGTATATTGTGGTTTAAAAAAGCTTCCCAATAGAGTTTCATTAAATAAGCACGAGAATGAGACCAAACCACCTAAATTAAAATGCTGCATTTTTCCACCGTCTTCTCCCCTGGGATCTTAGCAGATTATTCACTGTCCTCATTCAGAGTCAATGCAGAAAGAAGGTGGGACACATTAAGTGCACAGTATTATCTCCTCATCTTACACTGTTACGGGCTCACTGCTCAGCCTGGAAGATGGACTAGGAAGCCCCTTGTAAGGTGATATTATTATTATTTCCACCATCGCCGTTATCATTATTTTGCCACAAAAGACCTCCCTCTCATCAGGTGAGAGACCATCCTGAAAGCATGATTACAACATGAGACGATAGGGCAAGAAGGAGGTTCGAGAAGGCCCTGTGGTCTGGGGCTCACAACAGAAATCAGGTGTACTTGCTTTTATGGAAGATTTTGGTTCACGGAATAGTTTTCTGCGTAATTTTTTTTTTAACCACAACCAAGATATGCTTATTACTTCCATAAAGGAAGACATCTTTTTTTAATAAAATTGGCAGCGAGGTTATGTGTAAGGCACATGGTGACTGAGCCAATAATCTGTCATTCGTACCATCCAGAATGTTCACATGAGGATATAAACAGAAAAAGAAGCCACTTCGTATGTAAAGAGAAAGGAAGAAGACGCTTCCTCAAGATCTCGAAACCTCAGATTCACACTTGCTGGAGGGAAGAGTGAGGTGAGCAGCAGAGAAGCTGTGAAGGGAGGGTGGAAATACTGACGGCAAGGACAGACCCCGCAGACCATTTCACAGCAGAGACCTTCCTCTAAAGTCTAAACAAGCACTTTTGCAGGCCTAGTAACACTGCTTTCATTTTATTCATTATAGAAAATCACACTACGGGGTCCTGATGCAGGTGAAAAACAGGCTTTTCTTTAGAAAGAACAGTGCAGCTTCTAACCTCAGGGCCATGAGACTATTACTGGGCTCAGAAGGAGGTCATGGCAAATTCTTCCCTCTGCTTTCCTTCCTCCTGTCCCTTGAATTCCTTGGGTTTAAGTGACTGTCCCTCAATTCAAGGGGAAATCCATGGCAATTGAAAGCTACCATTCAGTGCTCTCGGTACATCTCATGTCTTAGATAATTATAAGAAGTTGAAAAATTTAAAAAGAATACTTTTGCTGACTGGAAAAAAAGGAAAACCACATATATCTGTATATATTTACTAGCTATTCAGAACAGATCATTTTATTGGCACTTATCTTAGATGTCACAGCCAGGCGGTCAGCTTCTGTAGGTCCAGGAACCTACCACTAAAGATCTTAGCGTACCTAAAAAATATTGCAGCTAGATCCGAATTTACCTTGAAAGAATTACATGGAATCTCTTACTATTCTGAGGTCACAAGGGAAAAGGAAGCTCAAAGGAACAAAAAGTATTAAATATCCATCGTCAAGTGATATAGTAAGTGATTTGCACATTGGTCCCTCCCAACAGTTTCCCTGTTTTAAAGATGAGGATTCTGAGGCCCAGGCAAAACCAGAGCTCATTAAGTGCTAAAGGCTGGATTGAACCCAGTTCTTGCTGACATTGAAACAACTTTCTCTCCACTTCACTATCTCCTCTTAATAGCACTTGGTTGGGGATATCCCTACACGGCACAGAACCCAATGAAGAAATAACAAAGTAAAGGCTCCTGTATTTACTGTCGTTGTTGCAGTTAATATTGATTTAAAATACGGGTCCAAATTCAGACAGATGACTGGGAACCCTGGCCTGCTGCATACATAGCATCTAGCATAAGACTTCCTGGCATACAGTAGGTGTTTACTCTTTATCAAGCCTTCTTGACAAATACATGAAACAAGAGCCAGTCCAGGGGTAATGGGTCACCTGTACATCATAGTGTCTCTCAGTGGTAAAGAACTTTACTTTTCCACTAAGACTTTGATAGAGTTAAAAAAAAATCAGTCAAGATGAAACGGAAAGCAATTATTTATGCCTCTTTAAAAACCCCAAACCTGTAATTTAAAAACAACAAAAATGGCAAAATTAAACTTGATAGAAGCATGAATTTTCATGTACACAAACACACCATATAGCCATGTGCGCTTTAAGGGAAATGTTCCCTGTCTCATGAAAGTGAAGCAACTTGTTATGATTTGTGCACACTTCCATGAAATACCAAAGAGGGAAAAAAACCCTCCTGTCACTTGTCAGCTAGTTCAGTCACTGCTGCTGTAGAGGTACCATAACATATGCACGTACCCTTCTGAAAATGTATCAAAAGGGGCTCTGGTAAACTCCTGTACAAGCATATCATATGTGCTAAAGCCAAAATGACTTAAATTCTCTTCCCCGATGGAGCTGCACATCAGATGCATAACTGATTAGTGACAACTGACAGAGAAACAGAGAAAATGTTCACTGTTAGGACAGACACACAACTCATGCAGGAGTGCCATCGGGATGGCATGCAATACTTTGTGTATGTACAGAAAGTATGTTCCTCTCCTAGGAGGAAATTCTAGTCAAAGGACTTTGCCTTGTAAGTACTTAACCCTCAAACTGACCTGGAAGTATTTCTTCAAAAATTCTTATCAATTTAATGTGCTCATCATTAAAAACTTGAAAAGTAGCAAAAATGTTCCACTGTTCAGTTAAAAATAATTGATTCACAAATATTTCTCAAATGCTTACTCTGTGGAGTGTGTTCTTCACTAAAGTGCAAGTGACAAGGGAAAAAAATATGCTAGTAGCATAAAGAAGCTAAAACGCAAATTGATCAGATTATGTATATTACTCAATTATTGAACAATTCTAAAAGATCTCAAAGGACAGGAATAGTTCTGCAAGGATGAGTGACTTAGAACAAGATAGAATTCAAGCATCAGAGGAAAAGATAATATTCATCCTTTATGTGAAAGACAAATCTACCAAGCACTGAATTCTTCAATTTAATTTTTATTTGTCCTTCAGGAAAGTTACCATGAGTATTTCACTACCATATGGAAAACTCTGTTATATCAAGACAATAAATTATTTAACCCAAGCATGAGACAGACTTAAAAGAAACTATTTTCTTCTTTCAGAAAAGGTAAAACTACATTAAATGAGTAATTCCCACAAGTTCTTAACATTGGCAAAAATTGCATGTGCCCTTGGCCGTAAATTTTGTTTGATTTTTTTAAAATATGTTTTTACTTTTGAGGAAGTTTTTCTCTCCCTGAATGTAGACGATTCATTTTGAGATGTCTTTCTTTCCGTACCTCTCGATGAGATTGCAGTACACATTAAGGAAAGTCATGTCTAAGGTTTCTGAAAAAACAGAAAAGACAATACTAGATGATGCCCCCCCCACACACACATTTCTTATTCTGAAGTTTGTTTTGTTTCATTTCTCTTCCCCTAAAAGCTTACCTCGCGACCTTGACCTACCCAGATCCCAAACCTCTGCTGGTTTCAAGCTCCTTGGAAAAAAGGCCTCCCTCTGCTATTTTCTCCGCTCCTTCAAGTCACACTAAAGAGGTGGATGAAAGGACATCTGAAATCAGTCCGCCTAAAGCAAGTGCCTTCCTGGCCCTATCCTAAATGCTGAAACAACTGCCAGCCTCCAAGAGACATGAAATATTGTTGGGAGGGCACGAGGCCATTCCTGCCGCATCTTATCTGAGCAATAAGAAGCCAACAGCAGAGCATGCGAAGGTACAAACTTCTTTTAACTACAGTATTTGGTGGTAGACCAGGATCCCTTCCTACTTCCACGAGTATTCCATAAACTCTTTTTGTTCCTTTCCCTTTTTTTCCCCTCCCTCTTCAGGTAGTACTTGCCTGCAAACACACACACACCCACACACACACACCCACACACACACACACACACACACACACACACACACACACAAAGTAGCTGCGGATGCACCATCTCTGTGAGGTGGTGGCATGCCTGTCCTGCCTGAGGCTGCTCTGCCCCCCATGCTTTGCTGCCCGGGCGCCTCCATCCTTGGAGAGCTCTGCACCCCCATGCTTCCTGCCCCCATGCCAATACCATATTCTGACTTCTGTGCGGAAGCCAGCCACTCCAGAAGGCTATGTATTTAAAGTTTTCCATACCAGAAGAACTGCACATAGATGAAGATGCATTTCATCAACCCTGCAAGAAACAAACACCAAAACAAAACCCTGGAGCAATTGCATCACTTTCCTAAAGTGAGAACTGAAAAAGCCAAAATTCTAGGCCTTCATAGGGTTCATTCTTTGAGTTTTTCTTTTACAAGAAGTTGCTTTTGCAATTTGCTTTCTACAAAAGGAAGAATAAAATCATAATAGATTTTATACAAATGTTTGGGTTTGTTTTTTTTTTTTTTAACTTTCTTAAGGCTACTTTTTATCGCTCTAGCACTAATGTCCATGGTATTTTTCTCCTAGCTCTCTTGCCTGATGTGTTTTTAGCATGTTTTCATACCCTCTTCTCAGTACGGTCACACATAATGAAGGTTTCCAATCCCTGCCTACATTATTTGCCAGGGATGGTTTACAGAAAACATAGCCAATCTAATATGGAATGTAACATCCGAGGAATATTTCAAACTTATGAGAAAGCATCTCACAGGAGAGACAATTTTTTTAAACGAAATCAGCCCACATGCCTATTCACTGTTTCCCGGAATGTTACCTCCTTATATGAGCTGGCTGCCTTTTGCACCAGTTCCTGATGTTAGTGGAGGTGATAAAGAAACTGCAAAATATAAAGGAACAATATTACAAGCCAACCTGTTGATATTTTGAACAAGAAAGCTCCTTATCCTGCACTAAGTTAAACACTATAATATAACATTTGGGCAATATTCTAATGCACTAAGGAAGACCCTTGAGGCTTAAATTCTGATCCATTCACTTCTGATCATTTTTATGATCCAAAGTAGTTCTCTCTCTAATATAAAATGTATCTCCAACCACCTACTAGTTACGAAAGCCATTAAATTCTTGAAGATTGAAGGTGGAAAAATAAATTGTGTGTATTTTAGACCCCAAATGATCTTCCTATAGCAATTTTAGAACAAACTATGAAGAATTCTGCAATTTTAATCTCCTCAGTAGCTTCCCATTACTAAACAAGCACAGCGCCACGGTACAAATGTAGACGTTACATGTCATCTTGATCTGCTGCTTTTTTCTTTCATTAAAGCTTTAATGCAGCAATTATGGCTACGTTGCCCTATAAAAAAAGGAAAAGGCAGTTTACTTTAAAAAGTGAAATTGCATAGCCTACTATTTAATTATACACAAATGTAAATGGCCTATTTTTCCATAACTGGTTATTACAGCACTGTTTTACTTTCTGAGTTTTCACAATCTCTAAAACCTACAAAGCTTCCTGCTATATAATTGTTTTGTTACATTATTGTTTTCATCTTATTTTTTCTTTTAATGTGAGTGCAGCGGGATAAATCTTGGTTTTAAGCCAGCCACTACTTCATCTACTTAAGCTTTTATAGATGAAGATTGCTGTAATTATCAGAATACCCGCTTATTTCTGAAGTATTATCCTGGCAACCTGCTGGCATTTACAACCAATTAACAAGCTTTGCCATTAGTTGCATAAGGGGTATCGCAGAGTAAACCCATTGTGTGCTAATTTTCTATTTTAGATAATCAGTTTGGCCATCCAGAATGGAAAGAAGAAGAAAAGAAAAGGTTTGACACTCAGTGGTAGACATGTAAAAATTACTGCGTGCCCCCTAGAGACAAAGGTATCCTGCAACTCAATGATTGCTTTGTTGCCGTCACTATTGGTTCTTAAGTATTTCCCTTTGTCTCTTTTGGAAGGAAAAAAAGTGGGGATTCAGCAAAGTAATCATGTCCTGTCTCACACGCTCTCTTGGTCTTTTAAAGCTGACTAGCTTCTCTTGCTATCCTGCCCATAATTTGACAAAATTGTACAAGTGTTAAACACCTAAAAAAAAGATAGAAATTGAGCATGAGTTCTTTTCGGTTTTTTTTTTTTTTTAAACAATGCCTTTCAACCTCTTTTCCCCTTCCCTCCCCTGAACTTGCTATTAGAGTAAATTAATGTATGGGCTTCCTCCAACCAGGCTGCCTTAAAATTAGCCTGCAAGCTGGGTTTAGTTAAAGTGGTGTGTTGTCGTCTTATTGCTCTGTTTAAACAGTCTCTGATATTAATATGTCCTGAAGTTTGGTCTAAAACAAGGCAAGCAGCTGCAGTTCTGTTTTGCTCTTAGAGCTCAGGATTCACCCCTAGAGAGTATATGTCATCCCCAGCCTGAGAATGTCAGCCTCAGGCCACAGGAGACCTCCCGGGCTTGTGTTCAGAAAGAATCTCTCCTCTTGAGTCTTGGGCAATACTAATAATTATTTCATCCCAATTCTTTCTGCTTCTATCTGAAAAGTTCTCCTAGTCAAAAAGCTGCCTCCCCTCTCCCACCCTCAGATGATTCCTAATCAAATGTGACTCTGTTCTCTGTGACAGAAAGCACAGACTGGCATTTTTTAAGTACCAGTATTGACCAGCACCCATACTTGACACTTGCAAAGCTCTTTGGCCATGGAGCTTCTGAAACTCCCATGCCACCCTGCACTTTAAAATCATAGCCTTCAGCACTTCCAACATGGGTTAGTAGGTTTCTCTATTTGCAGTCAAACTGGTCTTTAGATCAGATCAGCATCTTCCTCGCTTTGTAAATTCTCAAGGGACTTGTATAAGACAGCAGAGTTGTAAAGTACCCATCTCTAAGGCCCTGCTCTACCCTGGACTAATTGACTGCCTTACACATACACACACACACACACACACACACACTCACAAGGAGACACCCACTATCCCACGCATCAAGTTAAAACTCCTAATAATTTCCTTCTGTCCAATAGTTTGGTCACAGATGCAGGTAATGAATGTGTCTACGGGCAGAGGCATATTATCAAGCATGACACCCCCATAATAGACTTTTCTATCTGTATAACCAAATTCACAACTCATTATGGCATTATATTTGAACAGATCTTTCTAGCAAATGAAGACATCATTATGCTTCTCACAAACACAGCTTATTGAAATCAGGAGGAGACATTCTTTTCAAGGTTTGTTATATTCTTATACTAGTGTAAAATTCTTATGAAGAAAATCCTAGCTAACTTTCCACTTTCGCAGCACAAGGGCCTAAATGCTCATGTTTTGAGCACAGAACTACCAAATGTCACAACAACAACAAAAAAAGTCACTTAAAATCTTAGAGAGGGAGAGAAGAGCCAAGAAAAAACAATGGAAGTTCTTTCGTGATTCCTATCTTGTGACTATTCAAGGTGGCTATGTTGGTGAGACCAATTATGTAACTCCTATTGTTATTTCAATAGACTTTTATTTTAATAGTTATTAAATTGGCTATTGTAACGGTATTTATTTCCTAGTAAGGGAATCCCTAATTTCAAAATTTAGTGAGTTGAATTTTAACCTTGCTTGATCTGTTGGAGATGTAGTGAAGGAGGAAAAAAAGAAAACAACCCTAAAAAGCCTTTTGGGAGATGCTGCAATTAATAGGTTCAACAGGTCACTACAAGGAGCCTTCCTGAAGTCTCGCTCACACGACTAGACGGAGCACCACAGTTACACCATTTTTGCACCTGAGAGACTTTTATTTATTCTTCTTTTATGGGCTCTATCTATACTCCTGCATCTGAGAAGTTCTAGAGCCATAAATTTGGTGTTTGCCCCGACAAATATTTAATCTCAGTGATCACGAGTATCATCTCTGGGGTGCAAGTCTTCCCACCATCTTCCTAGCTTTGTGATTTTGGTTGAGTTACCTCTCTGTGCTCAGTTTTCTCAGTTTTTCTCATCTGTAAAATGCGAGTGTAACTACCTCATAGAATTATTGTAATAAATGTAATAAGGCATGTAAAATGCTTAGCACAATGTAAAGAACATAGTTATACAAATATAACTTATTGTTCTATCCTTTTATTTGTATATTAGTGATTATACTAATCATTACGGGGCTACTAAGATCAGAGCAGGATCCAAGTAAGAGACACTAGGAGAAGTCACAGAGGAAGAATCACTATTTCACCATTTCCCCGTAAGGGTGATATCTATGGCTTTGATTTTGTTTGTTCTGCAGGTAAGACTTAGGCTAAAAAGACTGTAGCCAAGAAAAGCTAATCTCAGACATAACATACCAGTAAGCACATGTACAGTATTTTATAATCATCTATTAATTTTCAAAAAACTCCACTAAAATAAATGAAATAAATAGCAGCATGTGGCTATTACCAGTCAATATTTGGCATTTTAAAAATATACCACAGCCTGAAATCAGCTAGAGTTTATCTTATAATGAGGTTTTATTTGCAAAATTTGCACCATTAGACCTAATGGAAAGTGTTTTCCACAAAGAGAGGAGGTTTAGCTTCTTTGCTTATGAATTTCACAACAGCAGACCTATCTGTTTTGCTCATTGCGGCATCTTCAGGACTCAGCCAGTGTTTTACACAATAATTATTTATTGGATGGGTGAATGAATGATTTCATTCTCTGTTGCTGGCATTTCTATCAACCATTGGTTTTTAAAGAAAGATTAAGTCAATAAGTGTTAATCATCTAGTGCTGTATTAAATTATGGAGTTAAAATACAAAGAAATTGAGATGGAAGAATTTTGTCTCAAAATAGTTGACCACACAGTTTTAGGGCCTCTTTAAAGTCCATGTGGTAAGGTTGCTAAGTTCAAAAACAGTATTGAGCTTTGCTGAAAAATGCAACAGCATTCTCAGCCTGCAATTGTTTTATAAACAGAAAATTGAAACTTTCCATTTCATAAAGAATGCAGCAAGATTGAACAAACGCTCATCAAAATCCAAAAGCCTACTAAAATCCCAAATTTGCTTATTTCAAGGAATGCTTTAAGGTTTTGTGCAATTATTAGGCTAGCCCTTGCTGATCTGATAATCTCTCATAAAACTCAGAAATGAAAAATTCGCATCTGCATCGCAGTTTAAAATTATTAGACAAAGGAGAACTTAAAATTGAATGAGTCAATTTCCAGAATAAGTTGACAGTTTTTAATTTTAGGATGGAACCAGAGCATACTTTACAACTTGAAAACCCCTAAGACACATTTCCACTGCTGTCAAAAGGTGAAATTGATTCCACCTCTCTACAGGCTCATCAAACTTTTCCAAATAGCAGCCTTCAGCTGTTGAGTGTTATGTTTCGATTATGTTTCAGATGACTTTTCTAGTGTGTTTTTTAATTGGCAGGAGCTCAAGAAACATGTTTATATCACAAGGAGTTTCCTTTTACATTAATGAAAACGAACAAGACCTTCTATCCATTTGAAGTTTCTATTTTTCTGCATGATGTTAAATTAAATAATATCAGATCTATCCATGAAAAACTTTCAGAATAAAAGTACTGCAGTTCAGATTAAAGGCTCTAAAATCCAGTCCTATAAAACATATCTTGCAAGATATCTGTAGTTCTTAAAGAAAAGCAAGTAAAGACAATTATAACACATTTATGTTTCTAGCCCAATAATTAAGAAAACAGTTTAATTGTCATTGTTTTTCAATGTTAAGTTAAAACATTTTCAAGGGAATGTTAGTCCACGTAAGGATGTAAGTCATCTGAGTTCTTCTTGTATTAATATATAGAATCACAAGACATTCTTAATTCAGCTTAAATATCACCATTACAGATTTCATCAATAGCACAAAAAAATTCAAGTTAATTCTGTCATTATGACCAAACTTGTCATTATCTTCATAACTTATTCTAAATTGTGGAATGTCAAATTCGTTAAAATTTGACAATGGTATAAAAGGTATGAAAGGCTTTCTGAAATCTATACATCTTTTTCTCTGGAGTATCATAATTTCAAAAACTTGTATTTAACTTCCTTTTTGGTTCTTTAATTTATGGCCGAAAGCTTTTCATGTTGTAACCACACACATCCACCCCTCTTTATCACTTTTTAACAACTTTCCTCAAAAGCGATTTAGAACAGTCACATATGTAAGACTGTGTTTTCAAGATATTTGTGAAAGGAGCCTAAATCAGAACCAAAAAAATAAATAAAAGTGCATGCAGACTCAGGAATATGCTTTACCATGTCACCACTTTTGAAAGAGAAAGGAATAAAGGTCAGGAAAAGCAGCTGCTCAGCACAGCAATCTGGAAAGGAAGAGAAGTGTTGCTTATAATGACATACAAACCATCCACGCAGATGAAGTGTTCTGGGGTTGGAGGAGGGTAACTATCTGAAATGGTTGCTGAATGTGGTGTCAGGGTAGAATCAGGCAGGGGCCCCTCTTCCTGATTCTATGATATATTAATAGCAGCCCAAGCTGTCCCATCCAGACAGGGGCTCACTCACTCCCATGCCAGGGAGAGGAGCCAGCAGGCTAGATGCCGTACCCTACTCCAGAGGCATGGCTCCCACATCTGCTCTGGACTATCTTCTTACTGAGCCCAGCCAACAGCCCCAGCCTCAGCTCTGACTACAGACCCTCTTGTTGTCAGCTTTACTGGAGGACAGAGGGGAGGACAAGGAAAGACAAATAACTCCAGCGTGACCTAAAGCATAAGAATCTAGAGGCTACTCCTGTGTCTGGAGTAATATTAAAGTATAAGGGAGCGCTCGAGCTTGGGTTCACATCCTACCTTTGCCACTCTCTATCTGTGTGACCTTAAGAAAGTTACCTAAGCTTTCTGGACTTCCACTCCATGCCTGTAAAGTGCAGCTGGTGACAGCACCTCCTTGGTAAACTTGTTTTGAGAATGAACTGTGAAGGTTCCATGTGAAGTGCTTGGCACAAGGCCCAGCACATCGCTGGTTCTCTATAAATATCAGCTATTATTATCATTACCATAATACGAGCAATGTCTACCCCCTGACCATCTGCACCATCCCACCTCTCTTCCTGATGCTGACCCAAAACACCAGAGACAGCTGAAATACGATTGTGACTCTTGGACGCAGACAAACATGTAGATGGCTCTAGAGAGTCGAGTAGACCCTTAATTACTAAGCCGCTACCAGTTTGGGACCCCACTGGTCCTGCGTAACGGACTAAGCATGATGTTGGAAGGAGCCCCAGCAGCAGCAAGGATGTTAGCGCAGTAAAGTCCCGAGGGAGGCAGTCACCCCTGGTTTGGAATTCCTCCTCTCCCACTTTTCAGCTATGGAAATCTACCGTGGGCTAATTCAAGAATCCTTGTAAGTATCAGTTCCTTATCTTTAAAGTGGATTAATAATCATGATAACTTGTTTGCAGAGCTGTATGAAATGAGAAAGTTACAGACAGAGATATAAAGACAGAGAGATGGTTTATTACCTGGCACACAGAAAGCACTCCATATGCAGTCGTAGAGTTATAAACAGGAAAAAGGTAAATCATGGACCCAGGGTAATTGTGGTAGACCTCGAATAATGGTTCCCCAAAGATGCACATGCTCTAGTCCCTGAAACCTGTGAAGATGTTGTTAACATTGCACAGCAAAAGGGACTTTGCAGATGTAGTTAGGGTTAAAAAATTTTTAAATAGGGGAATTATCCTGGATGATCTAGGTTTACCAGTCTCATCACATCCGCACTTAAAAGCAGAGAACTTTCCCCAGCTGGAGGCAGAAGAGTCTTGAGGTGAAAGAGAAGTCAAAGAGATTCCAAGCATGAGAAAGACTGAACTCACCATTGCGGGCTCTAGGAAGGTCCACGTGCAAGGATGAGAGTAAGGCCTCTAGGAGCTAAGGGGAGTTCCCAGCTGACAGCCAGCAAGGAGATGAGAACTTGAGTCTTAAAACTGCGAGCAACTGGAATCAGCAACACCCGAAGGAGCTTGGAAGCAGATTCTTCCCAGAGTCTCCGATAAGAATCAGCTGGTCGACATTATGATTCCAGCCTTGTGAAACTGGGAGGTCAACCCAGACAGACTTCCTACCTGTAGAAATGTGAGATAATAAATCTGTGTCATTTTAAGTGCAAAGTTTGGGGTAATTCGTTATGGTAGTAATACAAATACAATACGGGAATGATTAGTATAAATGGGTTTCACTACTAGGTTGTGATATTCTCAGTTGAAATAAGTGCTGCTGGAAGACAGGGATGTTATCAAATAATAGTAGCTAATGTTTCTGATCATTTACTTCGTAGGGCACAATGCCAAGTGCTTTACATATATCATCTCCTTTTCTCTTCACAAACTCATTAGGTAGGTACTGTTACAGTTGCCATTTTACAAGTGAAGAGATAAAGAAAGGAATGCACGGGAAGGTTAAAGACTAGGCAATACCACATAACTTATACATAGTGGAACCAGGATTTAAACTCAGGCAGTGAGTCCAGAGCACATGCTGTTCACTGTGATACTGTGCTTCCCTCAGCACATTATGGGGATTGGCATACAATCTATGTGGAGCCCTAAACCAAAGTCAAAGTTAATTTATGGCCTAGCAACTGAATTCCAGAGTTAGCTCCACCTCCCCCACCCCAGCAACATTGGTATCCTAACGTAGGCTATATTTCTTGACTTAGGCTAGCTGACAACACAACCCCACATTAGGGAAGGTATTCAACATGCAGGATCCTGGCCCATCACCTAATGACACCCTTTGCCTCATGGCTCACTGACCAATCGATGAATGCCATTCTCCTAGCAGGAATTCTCTTTGTCTGGGGGTTGTAAAAGTTGGCCGCGAGCCCATGAAGGGGTCGACTCTCCCTGGTCTGCCAGGAAGTTGTCCTGCTGATTTTCCAGCGTCTTTCCCACCCTCTCTGTTCTTTGTTTCCCATAAACCTACTTTTTCCTACACTGCTTTGTGTCTGGAAATTCTTTTCCAACTCGTGCTCGAGCCACGACAATCTACTCTAGATCTTTTGCTGAATAGTTGAACAAATTAATAAATGAATACAAAGAAAAAGTTTATAATTCGAAATAGTTCATGGTTTGCTTAACCAGACTTTTCATAATCTGAATTATTTCTAGAACCTAAAGATTGAGCTATCCAAGGCAATTATTATTAAACCGTTTCAGTAGTCGGTTAAGCTAGGCTATGCTTTGATAACAAATAAACCCATAATCTTAGTGGCTCAGCACTACCAAGGTTTATTTCTCATTTGTGCAAAGCCTGTTCTGAGTTCAGGCAACATTCGAGGGTAACTGTCTTCCATGCAGTAACTTGGAGAATCGAGGCTACTTTGATTTTGTGACTGTCTTCTCAGTAAGAGGTCCTATAAGTTGCTGAGGCAGAAGAACACCTGGAGATATTCTACCCCCTCTTCCAGGCCTCAGCCTGAAGGTAACATCACTTATACTCATAGCCTATTGGCCAGAACTATTCGTATGTAACCCCCCATTGCAGGCCTAAGACTTGCATGTGCCTAAGATTTCCACGTGCCGGAGAGGAGTGAAGAATCAGATACTGATAGGACTAGTAACATCAACCAAAATCACTATATTCCACTCAACACAAAAGAAATAGAATGAGTTATTAAAAAATAATAGCTCAAACTTCCTATATCAAGTGTCTCAAGAACCCCTGTTTCAGCCCAGTCTCTTTCACATCCCGCCTTCCAATCGGCACTTCAAATCCTGCATGACAAAAGAAAACCTTCCCATTTTCCTATTGCAAGGATTTCTCAGACTGCACATGGCCAACAGCAGGATATCCATTTAGATAGTCTCCCTGCCCTCTGAAACTCTGAGGAGCTTGAGCTGGAACTCTCAGATCATGGATGTCTCTATGCTGTCCCAAAACAGAAGGACCTTCGCAATTCACAGTCAACTGCCATCAGTCAAATATTTGTCCATTCTCAGGATCCAGGGAAGTTCAACTATCAGAGAGGACAAACTGAGGTTTGATTTTATTTTTATTTTCTATTAAAAACTCACCCCTGATTATCATTTCAAAGTTATAGAAAGTTCCTCATCCTGCCCAAGTAAGGATTTTACAAGAATCTCATTCAGACTCATGCTTCTTTCTGTAGGTTAGTTAGTAAGGGCCTTGTTTTGAATTAATGAAGGTGTAAGAGAAAGCAAGAAAAGGTCCCTAAAATACAGGAAGCTCTCTAAGTTAATGTACCTGTCCACATAGTCTTGCTATCAGCATTCAATATGTGTAACATCATAAACCTGAAAAAATGCAGCTTAAACCGTAGAGATATTAGTGTTCACTTTGGAGAGATTGACCATCTCTCTTATTTTCATGGGAATGTGCAAAATAATATAGTTTCACATTTTTTGAAAACTGAAAAAATAAATTTTGCCCCCTGTATTGAGAATGCTCTGAGGATTCCCAGTGAATCTCCTCCTCAAATGCCTCTTTGCAGCAGGTGTTTTCTGTGGCCCTAAAACTGCAGTAGAACAAGCAGCCAGGTGATACTATATCAATCAGCCCTTCTCAAAGTGATTTAACTGCAAAGTATTTGTTTTCAGTCTACAATGACATAAGGAACTCAGACTGTAAATCAGTGCCCGGCTTCCTTCATCAGTACAGTGTTGCTATTAAAAAAACTAGTTAGTTGAACTTAGCAGTGTGTTTGGTGATGAAGATGATTTCTATTCTGGAGCAAGCTTCCTGTCCTGAGCAGACAAACGCTGAGATACCAGAACAGTTATGCACATTTCACAGCTTGAGGAGCCATACTTGCAAAAATTTGGCTTAAAGATACTGAGATGGGGGGTTATCAGTTCCTGTAATATAAAGTCCTCTCTCTCCCTCTTGTAAGTCACCATAAAGTCAGAGCCTTGGGAAGAGACCCTGAGGATGGTGTTCACTCTTGCCCCAGTTGCCGCTTCCTGTAATACATTACAATATAGATATAAAGCTACAATTGTTTCTGTGTGTTCTAATAAGGGCTTAAATACTTGTAGTACTCGGAGGCTTAAATATTTTTTCCCGGCACTCATATCAATTTCCAGGTTCATTCAATTTTATCAATATTTTATGAGTGAACATACCCTGCATGGTCATTAATTGAATAAAACAAGCTTCTAGTGTAAAATACAAAACACGGTTTTCAATTTTCAGTGGAATCAATTAAAATCAGAATGTCAATTAAAAATAGTAAAATTTCAATTATCCCAGGTTATGGAAGTAATAGGTAAACTCTAATCCAAACCACCAGATAACATCACAGAGGATGTACATTTTGAGTTTGTAATCAATTTTTATATATTTAGCACTAGATTACACCCATGGCTGGAGAAGGCAGTCTTAAAGACAGGGTTCAAATTATTGTACAATAACATATAGCGCGCGAGCACACACACACACACGCACACACACACACATGAAGTGCATGTAGAGGATTATATTTAAATATGAGTTTCTTATTTCATCCTTTCTTCATTATGAAATGACAAACTTAGTAAAGGTAAAAGGGCAAAGGACATGGCTTTATATTCTTCATAGTAACTTGGACATAGTAGGGCTCAATGAATTAAGTGAACTTGAATTTAATCAAACATAATAATTGACTGCCTATTGTATGCTTAATAATGCCAAATTTAGCTTATTTTTTTAGTCCAACCAATAGGTATTTGCTGAATTCCAACTATATTCCAAATACTGAGCCACATGCAAAAATAGGACAAGGTTCCTGCAAAGTGCTTGTGTTCTAGTCTATGAGAATGACAAACTAAATGAGTTTAAACAATATCATGTGATAGTGATAAAAGAAGAGTCATAATATTCAATGGTAACTTAAAACCAAGTAATGTTCAAGTACTATTCCTGTATTACCTTGCTATTCCTCAGAAGCACATGTGCATGTTTTAGTCTGAATTCTTGGATGCTAGCAACAGAAACCAATTCTAACTACTTTAGGCAAAAGAGCATCTATTGGAAAATTTTGTGGAGCTCACAAAATGAACAGGAAACTGAAAGATTGGCTATAGGTACGGGCAAAAATCCAAGGATGCTCCAAAAGGCCAAGAAAAAGGAAGCATAAAGCACAGCACCCAGCTTATGTGTGGAACAGGATGCTACCACCATTACAGCTGCCATGTCTGCCTCTGCGGCTGCTAGGAAAGCCTCTAATCACACCCCAGACCTTGTCATCGCCTCAAGACTTGATGTCCCCAAAGAGGGCATCTAATTGGCCAATATTGATACTCAATCACTCCTTGGCAGAATTAGGGAGGAGAAAAGACAGAATGCAGTTCCTTGGATGAAGATTCAATATCACCCCAGGGCACTTATGGTAGTGGAGATGCAATTCCCTAAAAAGCAGGGGGGAAATGCTTAAAAACATAGTGGAGATTCTGGACAGCCAAAAATGGACAATATATGTAGATAAGACAAGGTCTAGATTTATTTTAAGGAAACAATAAAAATACGAAAATGTTTTGAAGTACATTAAGATTAAGGATTTTCAAACTAGAATTTCATTCAGTGCACAAGAGCTGCTGTTTAACTACTGTTTCAGGATACACCTAAATTATTTCTCTCCACGGCCTGAACCACGCAAACTTTTAGAAACTGTCTACTGACCTAGAAAGAATAAAGCCAGTTAGGAATCCTTGAATGAAATGTATTCATTCGTTTAATGAAAATTCATCCAAAGTCACTTTTGGGGTAGACAGCTATCATACACAAAATGATATACATAAAAACAGACTTCTTTGGCCTTTCAGGTTCAAGAGTTTAAAAGCAAATTTAATCATAACGTAGCTTAGGTCCTCTATTCCCTTTCATAGTAAGAATGCCTTGCATTTAAATAATATCTTTTAACTAAGAATATTTCACTGTCCCTAATCCTCACAATACCTCTATGCCCTAAATTGAAAGTATTATTCTTTTCACTTCAGAAAATTAAGTCACTTGTCTAAAGTCACACTAGCTGTTTAGAGTGGGAATTACCAGAACATTTATTCTTATCTTTAAAAGTCACGTTATTTTTCAAAGTCTAACTGTCATTCCAACACACCTATTGCTTTAATAGAGAGTTATAGATGAGAATAATGGATAACCTATGTTCCAGTATTTCCTCATTCAAATTTTATAGTATCTGAAAATATTGGATGACAAAGTGCAAAGGGTCAGTGAGTCAGGACTTGAAGTGTTTATGGAACTAATTCCTTCAGTGGTAACAGCAAAGCCAGCAAGGAAGGAAAGACTAAACCACACCTATAAATGGCAGATGAATCAGGCTGTGGCTCCAGAGTCCTATCTTTTTTGTCACCTTCACACAGGATGTGGACCACCACAACAAAAAATAATTAGTTCCATCAACATCCAGCACTCATATAGTTGCTGAGGACAAACTGCTTATAGGACAGTCATTTGTTTCACACAGAAAAGCTTGCCTTGAGTGGGAAAAAAGCACTTTTTTAAGTCAAAGATCATCTTTCACAACTAAGGAGTATGAGATTATTGTAAAGATTGAATGAGATAATGTATATGAAAATGTCATATATGCCTTGTCAACCATAAGAGAATATTCAGATGTGCAGTAGAGCAGTGATGAGTGATAAAATACCTGAAAGACAAGTTCCAAACATTTAATAAGGAACAAAGAAATCCAGCGGTTAAAGATTCAAAATAGACACCGTTATGAAAAACTTTGTTTCGGTAATAAGTTTCCATGGTCAAATGAATGCCCTCCATTTTGTAATGCTGCCGCTGACATCAGAATATTTTTGCAAAAATACATTGGAGACATCAGCCAGAAGAGGGTTAGGCTGTCAATTTGTTGAAGACACTGAACTCTACCTTGTACCACTTTCTCGTTCCTGACTTTGCCTCACTCGGACCTGTGCCCAGTGTCTAGTGCCCATTGTCTGACACTCATATCCCCCGTCAAAATCTTAATAGGATCACAAACCGCAACCTGGTCACTAATTTTCTCCCCAATGAAGTGTGCAATACTGAAAACAGAAAGAACTCCACCTCTCCCAAGAGAATGTATATGCACATCAGTGGGATGTTGCAACTGATAAGTCCAGGGATGAAGTAACAATGGCAGAATTTCAGGCATCAGACAAGTGAGGAAGAAAAAGATTGTATGAGCATCGGAGCCCTCCTTAGAAGCCTGAAACTAAACTCCTTGAGTTATCATCTAGTTGAAATAAGTGGAGGCTGAACAAAAATGACTTCTAGGGACAACCTAATATTGTCAAAATCCAAGTGGAGACAAGCATCTGATTTGCAGTAAAGTCCTGAGAAAGGTACACTAGAATCCTCAGAAAGGTAAGACTGCCCTCAGAGGCTGCTTATCCCATAGCCAGTTTGATGTTGATTTCACACACCAGAGTCCATGCCCTGCCATGGGGGACTGGGAATACAGTGGCAGGTTGACTCATGGTTTCTCTTTATGTATCTCATGCTCTCTCAGAAGATGCATCATTGACCGTAAAAAGATCAAAAGCAAAAGAAAGGTAGGTACTAAAGCCTTGAAGGCTGCCCCCAGTTTCTTTCAGAATCTTTCTGACATGCTTGAGATTTGGGAACAAAAGAACACACCAATTTGTACTTCTGGGTTATTTGTAAAATATTCAGTAGATACAAGAAAATTTTTATTCATTTAACAAATATGAATAGACCACCTACGTGTTAGACACTGTTCTAAGTAGGAATTTGATTTAATAGGTAAATGTAATCTAGAAAACAAAATTAATTTGAGTGGAAAATGTTAAAAATACATTTTAATTGGATCTGTAGGTAAAAAATTGGGAAAGACTTTGAAATAAGCTACAAAGGTCACTAAGTGTCTAGCACACACTTCCAGTTTATCTCTGCCTTTCATTGTCTTCGAGCTATTTTGAATCTGTGAATTATTGAAAAATAAATAATGCAAATTATTTTGGTCCATAGAAATATAAGTGTGATGACCTATAGAATGCAATTGATTGCTGCCTTGTAAATATTAATCAGTTTTGCATCTGCTTGCCAATTCATTCTAGCTTTCTTTATTTACTTATGTGTATGTGAATGCAAATTTGAATTCTCCTTTGAGCAGGTCATAACATCTTATTGCTTCTCTCCTCAATTAATGAATAAATAAATTCTTTAAGCACATGTTCATTTTGTGTCTATATAAGAATCATAATTATACCTCTTCTAAAAATATATCCTTTAATAGTTTATGATAAATGCACATTATGGGACCACCTACCTCAAAAGAATATGTTTAAAAAGAAACAGTAAAGTAATTCTAAAGCTCTCCAAATGCAAAGCTCTAAATGCAGGAAAATACTATCTTCTTAATGCAATTGTGGTTTTTTAAAGCACATTTGATAAGACCTCTAAATGTCCTCATATTACTGATCCCAGATAAAGGAATAGAGCTGAGTTGTGGAATGAAAAAAGAAGAAGAAGAAGAAAGAATATAAGGTCTCTTCTTATTTTTTTGCTTTAAAGAAATAATAAACTGCATTGTTGTAACTCAGTGTAAGTAGATTCGAGTAAGGCAATAGAGATGGATGCCAGAAGCTACTCATATCGTTCTTTAAAATGGAAATTTACCGTCTGCTGCATCACATGGACAAAATACAGAACTATTTTTCACAGCTTGTTCACTGAACAGATTATTGTAGAAAAAAAAAACTTTTACATTTTCTGCAGATTCCCAAATCTCAGTCAAAAAACTCTTGGCAATTTTTAGCAGTGAAACAGATTTCACTTTCAGATTGAGATACTCCATTTAGCAGTAGTCAGATGATCTTCCAAATAAATATAGACTCGTTTCACTCTTGATTTTATTAAAAAAATGTTTTCATGAGGTGTCTTGGAGGAAACTTGCACTTATTTGGTTTTCCCAAGCTAAAGCAAAGAAAAACTCAAAGGTCTTAAAAATCAGAGTTAAATAAAAAAGGAATGTTAAACTGAAAATGTTATTACAAATAATGCATGTTCATCACAGTACCAATAAATAAATAACCCTATAAAATTTTAGAATTAGTTGCAAAGATGCTCCAATCTTTTCTGCCCTAGATCTCAGCTCCCCAAAATATTACTAAACAGAAGTGCATGTGTTCGGTACAATATAACAGACAGCAATATGTTGAGATACTTCACACAAAGAGGTCTCTGGGCCACTTTTCTCTTTCTAGATTAGCTTTATCACTTAGGTACAAGACAACTGCACTTCGGAGTTTATTTCCAGAACCTTTTTTTTTCCTTACCTACCAGTGTTTAATGCCACAAAAAATAATAGGGTATGTTAAATTTAATAAAACGTTAAACCCATGAGGAAATAGTAAAATAACAACCATCTTCATATAATCCTGTATCCAAGATCCCAGTTCTATTCACTCTATGCCTCCTCCCCAAATTCCTGTACTAAATTTTTCCTGTGTTTCTCTGTCCGTGAGAGGAAATTATATGGTAAATCATGAACAAAATCAGAAATATATTGATTTGTGTCTTACTTTTATATTTATAAAAACATAGATTGTGTATATGAATACCACAGGCTGCCCACTAAATTTCACAAATGTTGTTGCTACTTTTAACAAGCTTTTATAGATTTGCTAAAAGTTCATCTCAGTGACATTAAAGATGATCCCAATCATAAGCAAAGCAACCTGAATGTAAAGCAGAAGCTTTACCAAGCAGAAAAAAACATAAATAGCTCATGCTATTAAAACCATTTCCTTGTTCTTTTTTTTTCCTTTAAGATCTTTTATTGAGATACAATTGACATACAATAAACTGCATATATTTAAAGTGCACAATTTGATATTTTTTTTCTTATTAGTAATGTCTATATGGCAATCCCAGTCTCCCAATTCATCCTCCTTGTTCTTCTAATGACGATTTTACTCTCTGGGAAGGATTCATTGTGTCCAATTCCAAAAGCCACATTCCTACAGTTAATTTGCCATACAATACAGGAATAGGTTAGATTTGGGGAGTTTTTTGAGGTATAATTGATTTACAGTATTATAATAGTTTCAGGTGAACAACGGAGTGATTCAGTATTTATATAGATTATACTCCATTTACAGTTATTATAAAATATCAGCTATATTCCCTGTGCTGTACAATACATCCTTGTAGCTTATTTATTTTATGCATAGGAGTTGGTACTTCTTAACCCCCTACCCCTATCAGGTTCCTTGCCCCTCTGCTCTCCCCACTGGTAAAGGAATAGGTTAGTGTTTCAATCTGCTATGAATTATTGGAAAGTTTCAAAGAAAAAAAGCTAATTTATGATTCTATAAGTATTTGGGTAGTGTGAAAGAAATTGTTCTTTTCATAAGTATCCCTAACAAAAAAAATTAAACTAATATAAAATGTGTGAAAATCGAGTAAAGCCACTCTATCATGATGATAAAATATTATATTTTATAAAATGTCATATGATAAAAACTAAATTGTCTGGTTCCAAGGGACAGCTGTATGAGACAAAGTTGCTATGCTTTTGGATTTCAGTGTCAGTTTCATTTACAGGTCATAATTGAGAAGTGAGGATGGCAGAGCAGAGAGAAAAATGTAAAAGCTTCACGTTCAGAAATCTTTCATTTTGAAAAAAAGATTTGAAATGAATCTAAAGATTTATTGAAATTATAATTCCAACAAATGGTAACATGTGACCTAATTTACAAAAATTTTATCACCACCAAATAATATCCTTTTCTTTCCTTTCATAAAGTTAATCAAACTGTCGTCCCTGCTTTTAAAAGGCTCATTAGAATAAAATACATTCTGAACTTCAAACTGATGAAAGTGTAGGCAGCTGAGGAGAGTAACTTGGAAAGGTGAGGAAAGTTAAACCTAGACACTCCCAGACTCATGCAGCCAGTCGACAGACCCATTGTACACGGCAGCAATGAGCAAGTGACGGGGACTGAGGAAAGGACTTGAGCTAAGGGTGGGGAGAGCTAGTGGCACTGTTCCTAATTTTTCCTAAGCATGATGAAATTTAAGCAAAAAAAAAAAATTAAGACTTGCAAATTGAAATATTTCTACATGGCTTAGCAATTAACCCCAAATTCTGATATTTTCTTATGTTAAAGGAAAGATAACAGGCCGAAAATGGAGTTGCTTATGCTAAGGCGCCTGTCACCAAACCCAGACTGAACTTAGTCTCGGTTCTCCCAGAAATGGATTCTTAAAGCAGTCAGGAACCACCTGATCAGCACGAGGGAGGTGATCTGCCTGGTAGACCTGTGCCAGCCTCTATGAGGGAAGTAACCTTGCAATAACCGATTAGCTTGTTTGCCTATACAATTCCAGTTTTCCTGCTCCCTTCTGCCTGTAAAATCTCTTGCCTTGTATAGCTCTAAAGAGGTCTTTTCTATCTACTAGATTGGATGCTGCCCAATTCACAAACTACTGAATAAAGCCAAGGAGATCATTAACATTTACTCAGTTGAATTTTGTTTCTTTAACACTTGTAAGAACTGAGTCTAATATTCAAACAAAATACTAATCTAAATAATAGTAAAAATAATAATAACAATAACTGTCCCCAAAATTAAAGGAGTCTCCCTGGATCCTATATTTAATTTTGAGTTAACATCCTAAAGGCATATATTTTGATGCTGGCTACTAGCCCATGTGGCTGGAGCCCACGACACAGTCTAGAGTACCAGACCTGGACATAGTTCAAGTCCATTTTTCTTATTCGTCAGAGTCCCTTTCTTCCTGATTGTTAAGTTTGGGGGTATCACCGCTGCATGGCACCTTTATCAGACGGTGGAATCAAGCCCTCTATTTAGAGCACCTCTCACGGGAGAGTCAGTAAGTACAAACTGGACACCAAGAATTTAGTCCAAGCTGATAGCCTTGTTGTAAGGAATCTTTCCCCCTAGAAAAGGTTTAAGCCAATTCCATCATAACTAGACTTCAGCTAAAATAATTTGCCAGAGCACTCAGTTGACAGTCAGTGGTTTCCTGGCAAATGAAGATACTAATGAAAGCTGATGGTGTGGATCTACTGATGTCTAGCCGCCTGCCAGACACCTATAGTCAGTGATGTAACACCACAGGACTTGAGTTTAAAGTACCAGGTACAGAAGTCAATTGGAATTTTCCTAAGCAACTAGGTCCTTCACAGCAGGACCACAACCTTAAGATTGAAAAAGGGTTTTTCAGTGGCTATGGCTGATTTTTTTTCTTTTGAAAAGGACTAAAGGCAAAGAGGGTAAGAAGGGTAAAAGTGATGAATTATTCATTAAGTAATTTCCATCGCATGGCCCTTTTGCCCTGCCCACCTTTTTCTTTTCCTCACCATTCCACCTCCCCCTCACATTCTTTCTTAGCCACTCAGTCTCTCTGAGATTTTCCTGACCTGATGACGTGTGTGCACACCTGCTCAAAGTCATTTTGAGCCATCTTAATTTTTGTAATTTAAAAAAAATTTTCAAATTCATTGCTTGTCATTTTTTAAATGTGCATATGTATTTTTAGTGGCTACAAAAATATAGCATTCAAGAGGTGAAAGCCCTTGATTGTACATGGGACCCCGGCAGTGACTCTCCCGTGCAAAGAGAGAGAGCCCAGTTTCCTTACTCTCTCACTTTCTCTCTCTCTTCTCTCTCCTTTCTGCTTATCTCTGTGGCTTTTTTTTTTTTTTTTTTTTTTGATAGTGGGGAGAGGAGAAATATTTTACTGACTTTGGAATTATCTGTTGTTCAGTGAGAGATGGCTTCTCAGCATTTCTCTGTTTTTGTGGTAATACCTAAAAATTTCATTCCAGCAATTCCATTACTCTCAACAGTCCTTTTACTCTTCATTCTTTACGTGACCTTTAATTGATTCCTTTGTGCATGCCAAAATGCATTTTCTAACTTTTTTTAACAAAGCTGAACATATAACACAGTAAAGTAATATAGTATCAATCAACTGAAAAATGTGAGCAGCACTTTTTAAATAAAAAGAAACATCAAATGGCATTTTATTTATAATTTCAAAAGTCATAGAATTATAGAGCTTGTCAGGACCCAAGAGATCATCTAACCGTAAATCCTCATTTTACATGGGAGGAAACTAATACACAGAGAGCTCTGCAGGACCAAAAACTAAGTCCTGGGGCTCCAAAAATATGTCCTAGTACTCTGTCTAGTCAACCTATGGCTTACTTTTACCTGTAACTTTCATTTTACAGTATCTCAGCAAATTAAGGAGTAAACATTATGGCACTGAATCCACACTTACTTAGCTTTGTGAAGACTTCCTTATGAAATTCCTGACACCATAAAAAAGTGTCCAAAATTATTATGCATTTGTTTTATAGCCCAACTGTTCATGAGGACAATACAATATATTGTCATCTGCTGGTAACAGTATTTATGGTCACTGCCTATGACCCAGAGATCAGCCTCTTATGGGTTGATAATTTACAAGAATTTGGGTGTAAATGTGTATTTATTTTGCTATTTAGATTTTCATGGTCCCTTCTACTCCAAAGAATTCTTTTTTCATGAATTCTTTTATCCCACAAATGAATGTTGTAATGACATTTCAAAGGCAGATTCTCCACTAACCCATCTGACCACATCTCAGTTCTTCCCCACTGTGAAGCAGCCTCTTTTTGGAGCTACATGGGTTTTGTTTTTAATTCATATAGCTTCTGAAGAAGCTGATGAGATCTGAGCGCCACCCTCATTTGGACCTTGCTCGCAAGCAACAGTAGATTGTAAAGGAATATTTTACGAAGTAAATTTTAAAATATAGCACATCCATCTGAAACTCTAGTAGAAAAAATTAAGCTAAACATCAGTGGTGTCGCCACATAAAGTGTATAGTAATATGATCCTCTGACTTCCCTTCCCAGGCAACCTGGGTTTTTGGCAGATGTGCATTTGGAAGGGGGTCTTGGGTCATTTTGTTGATATCAACTCTATCAAAATGAGCAGAGATAAAAACACTGAATGTCTTGACATCCCTTGTTTTTATTAAAAGTTTCCCTTGATTCCCAGGCTGGATGTACTGTTCTCAACAGATCCTGGTAGTACCAATGGTTCAGATTCTATAACCTGGCCCTTTTAGTTAACCTGAGTATTGAAACAATGTTTTGGCTCTGAAGACAGACATAATTTATGTTGACACCACAAATAATGAAAAATATGAATAACTAAGCTTTAGAAGAAATATCCTTTGGTCAGATTTAACTTATTTGTATGCAGTTTGCTCTTAATGCCATTTAAAGAGTCAGAGAAAATCTCAATACATACTTATAATTTTTAAAAAGGTTATGAGCATGATAAAAGTAAGAAAAATGATCAGTGAATAATTATCCATTGACTATTAAATTTTTCTTTCTGTAATCAGTCAATGACCTGGAGTCCTAGGTTGAATTATTCACTAGCCACAAAAAGGAGGCTCAACGTGTGATTAAAACCTACTAATATAAAATCTCTGATTCAAATAAACAAAAAAATCAGATTCTCTCTTCTCTGTGGTTAAGAAGTTGCTTTATTAAATCAGTAAGATTATTTAGTTTCTCATTTAGAAAAAAAAAAAAACCCTGAGTGTTTACACTCTGAACTGCGATTTAACAATTTAGATCAAAAAACATGTTTTGCTTCTGTATTTGTCAGAAAAATTCTGAGCTTCGAGCTTATTATCTTCTCAAAAGCCAATGCTGTGTTCTTTATTTTTCCTGCTATCCTATTTCACAATGCTTATTAAGCTGAACCTTTATCTTTTAAAATACCTTTTTCTGTTCATCTACTACCCAGGCTGTAGCCAAAATCTCCATGAATTTACAATTGTAAAGAATTCCATTTATCAAAGAGCAAGAAACAAGTCATCTTCAATGCGTCGGGCTTTTTATAATTATACAACACTTTTTTTTTACTTTAAAAAAAAGAATATAGTAATATAATATCTTAACATTCACATTATGTCATGCAATAAAAGTAACTTGTAACTTTTCCTCCTATTCAACCAGTTTTCTATTAGAACTTCTTCTTGGCTATTTAAATCTGTTTAAACGAATGGTTTTCTGTAATTTGTCTTTTTTCTTTGGAAACATACCGTGCCATTGTCAGTTTTTAAAGAGAAGCAATTTTCTGACTTTGGAGATTGAGCAGGTCAAGGAAAAATTACTAGTGTTGAAAACCTGTAATTAAATAGAAAATGCAGCTGCCCTTATGAGAAACTAAAATTAAGTTTATTCTATTAATACTTGATTCTGAAACGCTACTTGAATTTTTGATTAAGGTTTAATTTAGAGCCATGTCTCATCTATACTCCATCTTTGCTGATTACTTTCAATAAGTAACGTGTAGGAATATACTAGTTGTATGTTTATGGAGGGATATTTCTGATCACTTTCCTTTCCTCCTCAAAATGTTATTTTCAGAAGTATTTTTAAATGAACGAATGAAATATTTTTTGACAATTTGCATTTATTTTTTTATTATGATTATTCTGAATAAATATATTTTCTCTCAAATGTTAAAAATGTATGTTCAAGAAATACATTTTTAGTACTAATCTTTATGGTAACATAAAGATTAGCTACAGAAAGGCTAGCATTTTTTAAAATAAAATAATCTAAGCTTTCTTTTAATTAATTTCATTAATTTTTCTAAATGTGATATACACTATTTTATTTCATTAAACAATATTTTTAAAGGGGGCTTTACTAAGAATACAAGCTGATTGTTGAATTTATGAGATTATCAGATCTATTTCCTGATTACGGCTCCTGTATGAACAATTCATCAAATTAGGTTACATTTAAAGAGTTAAAATAGTTGGTATAAACACAAGCCCAATAAACAAATACAACCATTTAGAACAATTTAAAAAGTCATAATATTTGGCACCGTTTAATTTTAATGGAGCGTTTTTAACAAATCAAGATAAACACCCTTTAACCTCTCCTACAAAACTCTTGGATTGAAATCGGAATAACATTTACATAAAATTAGGTATAATGTGAAACCCTTATTAAAGCAAATGTATAAGTCCTATAAAATTATTTATGTATTGAAATAGTAGTAATCTGCATTTAGAAGCTGAAGCCGAATGTCAGAATATACATAAATGTTTCCTACATCCTTACTCATAAAGCTTACATTTTTTTCATAAGTATATTTTAAGAGGCACAGTAATATTAAAAAAATAGCAATTATTTAACTGCAAATAGATCTAAAATTGTTAGTTTTGAAACCTATTTCTACTTTGAAAGAAAAAAAGCTTTTTTTCTGGGAAAGAATGTTCTGGTTTTGTTTTTGCTTTTGTTTAGAATTGTTTTAAACACATCTTCAGCCAACGTGTGGATTTCTTCACTGTGACTCCAGACCTGTGATGCTTGAAAACTACAGTACAGTGTCCAGGAGACACATATACAAAAAATATGTACTTTTCAGTTACTACAGATTTATGGAAAGAAAAGTACTAGGAAGTGATAAAAGTACACGGTTCAAGGAGGGGAAATTTACAATAAAAGCAGGGCTTTAATAAACATATTCCTCTTTGATATTCCTGGTCAGTCCTGTTACCACTGTTTTGTTTGGTCATTTCTGTTCATTTTTTAATGTGCTAAGGCTCTTGGAATTCTATTTTCCAGATGCTTACATTCCTCAGTGGGAAGGAAAACTGATCCATGAAGTTGCTATTTGCATAAAATGCAGAAGCATCTGTCACAGGCTCCTTTCTGGTTGGGTTTGGCATCTAGGGATCAAGCAGCTGGTCTGCCTCAGCATTAGGTTCCCGTGAAGGCAAAGAGTCCCCAGTGAGGACAGCATCTAGGGGCAGGGCGAGAACAATCTCAGTTCACAATCAGCATACTGACAATTATATTTTTGATAGGATGATGACATAACCGACCCTGTCACACAGACACACAGACACACACACACACGAAGCTCATGTTCAGCCCAAGAGCCAGTGTAATTGATGACACTTCTCCGTAAATATGTTTCTTATCAAGGTCATGATGAATTAATTATAATCACGTTACCTATCATTACGTAGCACAGAGGGTGAAAATTTTAAGGCAAGGTTAGAGTTATTTGCAGGGTTTTATTTTAGTGGGGATTTTTGCTTTGTTTGGTTTTGTTGTGTCTTGTCCTCTCTCACATCTAATTAAAATCCCATGAGTGTGGATATCTTTGTGCCCACTTCACACACACACACACACACAAAAGAAAGTTGCTTCTATTGCTAAAGTAAATTGTAAAATCAGGATGGATCAAATAAACTTTAAAGAGGTACATTTCAGTTTCATTCTTTTTCCACATGTATTCCTGCCTGACACTCAAACCAACAATTCTAAGTGTCAAGGTCAATGACCAGAAATGTCTGTAAACTGTTTAAACATCTGTTACTAGGTCAATGCAGAAAACTAGATGCAGTTTTCCACAAGGATGAATATAAACCAGTTCAAAACCAAAATTACTTGCAATATTTTCTAAAGTACATTTTAAATATATCTCAGTGTCTGGTGTAGTCATACTGCTTGCAAACACTTTTTATTATCAATCTACCTTGATTTTTCAGTGCCCATACACTCACTATTCATTGTTTCCTGTGGATAGAGTCACTGCAATCTGTCTGACAAAGTCTTCACGAATAAATGGCACAGAGAAGCAGGCAGAGTAACCAGTTAACAAATTCAGACTTTGGAATAATAACAGTTCTTTATAACAAACTGGTATAATTGGACTAAAAGTTTCTCTGATGCAATTTCATCAGTAAGCAGTAATCAGATAGGAGGCTCCTTTGAAACTTTTCTGATTCATAAATAATATAGTAGTTTACAAAGAGGAAGTTTGTGGGAAGCAGCAGTAAACAGTCTCGAAATCCATCTGTTATTATGGAATCCAGAAGAGCTGAATCAGGATCCACATTGTTTATGATATAAAAGATGCTTGGGAAATGTTGCTGAAATAATTATTAACCAAAAATGTCATGTTTTTACTTTTTAGAAGTCTGAGTCATATGGGTTGTCATGAAATGTACCCACCTGTGTGAATAAATGCAGGAAGCTTACCTGGATTCATTATTTAATACAATACCAAATGCAGTTTTTAAAAAGGCTATCCCGTGGCAGAATGTACCTTATTCTTTCATTATTGATTAATTTGTAGTCATTTTCAAATATATTTTTAAGCATTATGTGATTTTTAAGAATATAGCTTTAGAGTCCCATTTACTCAAAGAATGTGATAAAATTTTGTATCTAGAATTAAAACAGCCCAAGCTAGAACGTCCTCCACTCTCCCATCTCCTGACCTTAACATCACCCCACTTTTCCCTCCTCACTGTGTTCCCAAGCGTCCCCTCCACCCCCGAACACACACACACACACACAGAGTGAAATGAAAGGAAAAATTTAGTGTGAGAGTTTCACTCTTATTGCTCTTTTGAGGTCAAGGAATTATCCCCCAAGTCTAAGTTACATGATACTTATTTAATTTTTTTTTTAATCTTGGAAAGAACAAACCAAAAAATGTGTTAATGCAAAGGAATGTCCACAGTGAGGCAAGCTTTGTTTCAGATTTACTCTAAATGAAATCAAAATATTTTCCCTTGTACAGCATTTTGTCCCAAGCATGATGACAATACCTCCTACCACAGTGAGGTAAGGAGCCACCGCTGGAAGACAAGGCGATCTCCAATAAGAGAGAGGTTTTTAACATCCTCTGAAACAGAGCAACACGAGTGTTTCTATAGATTTCCGATAATGCTAACTTCGAAATGTAATACAGTGCGTCCATCACCTACCCTTAATCAGCTAGAAAAAGGTTTTTCCCTTATGGGGAAAGAGAACTAAAAACCTAACCAAAATAGAATGCCGATAAAAAGATGTAACTACACAGCCATGAGATAAGTAACAGGCATATGGATCTAAAACATCTACCCTGTATCACCTTCCCTGTGTTTCAAATTGCTTTGGAATATTTTGTTGTACTTTACAGAAAACCCAGATAAAAAGAAATCCACGCGTAATCCTACTTTAAGTACATTGTGTTGGTCTGAACCATGCAGAAACCAGCTTGATGCATTTTGTTCACCAGCTCTCCAGACCTGGAGGGCGTTTTCCCTGCAAACATTGACAACAGTGCCATCTTCTGGCTCGACAGATAAAGCGATTCCTGTGTTCTACTTTTGTTCAACCATTGGAAGTTCGTCATCTGGATGATGAGCAATCTCCGGCCAGGTTTTCAAATATGGTACCTTTATTGATAAGTGTGATATTGTGCCTTTGTAACTAGTAATGGGACAACTCTAACTCCCTGTGTCTTTTCCTTTGATATGTATACCTTTGTAAATAGAAAATTCTTTGTCTCTAGCTGCTAAGTTATTTTTCAACTTCTTTTTCCCACTCTCCCATTCTCATCTTTAATTTCTGGCATTTTACCTTAATCTTAGACTATACCTACCAACTCATTTTATTCTACAAATTGTTTCTCTTTAAGCAGGGCTATGCATGTGTCTCTGCTGTTTTTCTTGTATCTAATCTTTCCGGGTCTATAGGTGACATTTATTTGGAATTCATTTCATACTTTAATTTTTAGTCTCCTTTTCTGGTATTTTTTTTTCCAAACTATCTTCTCATGAGTCCTCATATAAACATCATTATATTTTTCTAATGTCACCCAAATTAGTAAAATTTAACAATCAGTAAAAAAAAAAATACATGAATAGCTATAATTGCTTAAAAAATCTCTATAGCCATAAAATGCTAGCTACTGTTGATGAACGTTGTAAGAAAAGCTACATCTTTTCATGTACATTCGGCAACAGATAAATAACCAAAATAGTAATGTCTCTTTCAACCTTTCAATATGTTCAGTAGAGTTAAACACCAAATGGAGTAATGGTAACATGCAAAGAAATTCCTGTATCTTCGTAATGATGGAAAAAGCTCCACAGAGTGAGGAATGGCAGTGCTCTGGACAGGGTGGCCAGCAGTTATTAGTTGAAAAATGATGAGGTGATCAGATCCCAACAAGGGGCACAGGAAATGGCACAAATGGATGGAATACAGTTTTACAGAAAGGAGGGCAGAGTGTGTATAAATTTCCTAACCAAATAAGGACACAAAACACACTTGAGCCTTTGTTCTTCTTTTAAAAAAAAAAAGTTGTTTTTTTAAGTACTGAGCTTGTCAAATTTTAATCAGAGAGATAGATGAGTGACAGATGAGTAGTAAATGATGAGAAAATTTAAGTGGGAGAAAAGAAACAAGTGAAAATGAACAAAAGCTTACATAAGGCAGTGAAATGTACTGCAGTGGAAATGCAGCAGCATTCGTGGGGCTTCAGAAACCCAGGCTGAGATGCTGTTAAACCCCGTGCTGGAAAAAAAAGGAACCCACACACCATTGTTCCTAAGACTTCGTGAATCAAAGGAATGCTCTATCCAGACCAAAGTGAGGGACACAGGAAAAAAGCAGATCCAAGAGTCTGCAAACCTGACTTCAATGGCAAAGAAATTATGAAAATTCCTGTGGGAATTATAACTCAGCCACGCCAAGGCGCATGTCTTATCTCCTGCTTCACAATAATGTATCACGGCTTCTCTCTTCAAGGAGACCAAGGGCTCCCAGTTCTTGACTGCGTGTTATCATCACTTGGGGGGCTTTTAAACTTCCTGATGCTCAGCTTACACCCCCATCCTAACTACTTAGGATGACTCTCTGGGGGTCTGAGGTATTACCGTAGGTTCCAGATCCCAAGACCTTCCCAAAGTGCACCGGAGTTTGGGAACCACTGAACTGGATTAAAAATCTAGGGCAAATGAGATGCTTTTGTTTCACCCTCAGGGTATTAAGTACTCAACACATCTTTGTTAAGTGAAAGTAACAAACATCATCTATCTTGTGTATGTTTCAGAATCAAGAGTTTTCATTTTCAGACCCATTTCTCTTCTCCTGTACTGGAGAGTCCAACATTTCCACTTCTTAATCCTACGACCTAGGATGAGCTCCTCAAACCCCTCAGCTTTAGTTTCCTCGTTGGTGAAGTGGGCTTTATCATAAAGCTGTTGAGAGGATCAAGTGAGATAACGCAAGCAAATCCCTCAGCTCAGTGCCTGCCAAATAGTCAGCTCTCCAAAAATGTCAGCCGTTATTATTATCCATTTATTCATGAGTTAATTCCCTGCCAGCATAAAGGATTTTTTAAAGTCTTTTGTGAGAGAATGTACCAAGAACTTTATCACATAGTAGCCTGAAAAGGGAAAGTTCAAGAGACAAGAGGAAGATGCAATCTTTTTTGAAAGGCTAGAAAATTACAGAGGAGGCTTGAAGGATAAGGAGTTTGTTTTAAATTCAAAAGCAACTATGTGCCTTATCTTTTAGCCCACACCCCTCCAATTAAGGAATGTTAGAAAATAGAAAATCAACAGATAATCTATCAGCTGTTTGCAGAAACAGAAACATGTTTCAAGGGAGGGAATGTTATTATAAGTAGAGAACCAGCTGAAGGTCTCTCCCTCCCTGCTCTGACCAACCAAGCCCTTTGAGCTGAGCGGTATGCCTGCTGTCCAAGCCCCAAAGGAACCGCTCCTGCAAAGCAGTGCAGACGGAAGCTGCCCCATGAGGTCAGCCTTCTGATCCACTTGAAGCTCGTCCAGCAAGACATCACTGTCCATGTGGCCAGAACTTCTTCCTGAAACAGCAGAATGACTCCTGGAAACAGTAGCCCCTAATGTCTGCCCCAACGGGCCTCTCTGCTCGAGTGCTGAGTTTTGGAGATCCCGCACAAAGTTATCCAATTGCAAAGAAGTCAGTTATTACCTCTTATCACATAAGAGGTGGGCACAGCAGCACAAGTGTCGGGGCGGAGCTGCCGGGCCAGAGGAAACGGCATTGTGCACACGACGAATGCTTATAATTGAGTTAAACGTATCATCTTTAAGCAGTTGAAGTCTGAAAGGTAAATTAACCTAAGAAGCCCTGGATAACCATTCCAGCGGGGTAAAAAAGCAAATCTCTCTGGGTAGGAAGGGTTTCATCAAAGGCCAGGAAAGCTAGATGATTGGCCATTATGTGTAAATTGGAATCTGTTTTCACAATAATCAACTTGTTAATTTTCAATGAAATTATTTCAAAGAAATTTTAGCATTTCCTGAACTCTCTTTATTCGCCTCTATCCTTTTCTTTCACCAGATGGACATAATGTCAGTGTTTAAAAGGAAGTATTTGTGCCTTTCTTTCAGCAGTTAATTACTACCTGTCAGGCGGTTGAAGATTTCAGGCAAGCCTGAGCAGAGTAAAATGGGTAGCCTTTCATGGCAGAAATTCACTCATTCAACAAATGCATGTTGAGCGTCTGATGTGCCTACAGCTCAGAAGCAGGTCAATAAATATACTTAGAGGAGAAACCACTACCCACCTCCATATTAAACCTACACAAATAAGGCACCAAGTTAGTACGGGCTGAATTGCGTCCTCCAAAATTCATATGGTGAAGCCCCAAACTCCCAATACCTCACAATGTGACTGTATCTGGAGACAGGACCTTTAAAGAGATGACTAAGTTAAAATAAGGCTGTTCAGGTGGGCCGTAATCCAATCTGACAGATGCTCTTGTTAGAAGAGATTTGGACACACAAAGAGGTACCGGGGCTCTGTACACACAGAGGAAAGGCCATGTGAGGACACAGAGAAGACGGCCACCTGCCAGCCAAGAAGACAGGCCTCGGGAGAAACCAACCCTGCCGACACCTTGATCTTGGACTTCCAGCCTCCAGAACTGTGAGAAAATAAATTTCTGTTGTTTAAACAGCCCATCCTGTGGTATTTCGGTATGACAGCCCTAGCAAACTAATACACAAACCAAATATTTACCTGGCAAAAATGTCTTCGTTTTCTTCCCCATCTATAGCAAACCCCCGCTCTTTCAGGTACCATTTTTTGTCCTCTTTTTTCCAGAAGTTACAGCCCTAAATTTTCTCCTGAACCCTCTGGACAAAGATTCACAATTCTTTGTCTCTAAAGAAGGAGTTTTAGTGTGTGTGTGTGTAATAGCCCATGGCCAAAAACTGTATCTTAGTGAGTATGTAATAGCTCATGGCCAAAAACTGTATCTTAGTGAGTTACAGAGAAAAAAATACTTGAAAAAATATGTGACAAGTTGTTACATTCTCTTAATTCCCTTTAGAGTGAGTATAATAAAGTAAAACTTCATTATATCATGGAATATAATTTGTACTAAATAATACTACTGCTTGCATGTTGAAAGATTAGTTCTGCCTGGATCCTGTATATGTACCATATTTCTGGAAAGTCATTTGACACGAATCAGTCTAAAAAATAAAACAAGCAGGTGCATAATATATTACCCAGAATAAAATAAACATGCCTTCGTTTTTAAGTGCCAGAGTTTATTTCGTCCATTAAATCCTCCAGCAACTACTGAATGTTTGGCACAGAGGCTTGGCGCCCTCTTGTGTCCATTTAGGACAGGTTGGTTCCTGGAATTTTTGAGCAATTTACTCCATTGCATCTCTTAGTCTCTAAAAATTGCAAGAGAACAGTCACTAGAAATCAAGCTTCTCTTCTCTACATGAATTACACCAGCTATAAAAATACTGCTCAGTTAAAATATATATTATGTTATAAAATTTCAAATAAACATCTCTGTATTGTGTGACTCCCTGAGTATGGAGCTGTCTTTTCTGTTGATTATTATAGGCTTTTATTTTTATTAATCATGAAGCTTTTTTATTTGCTTTCATAATTAATAGGTATTCATATTGATTTGTTAATCCTTCACATTTTTAGTTCTAAAGTACCTCTCCTCTAAGTAGCCTTAAAATTGTTTTTTTCCTCAGATTTCCACTGGAAAATATTATGCAAATTATTTTTACAAACGAAACCATAAGTTATGTTGTCTGCAACAACTACATCTGTAGAGTTTTGTTTGAGAACCAACTGTTAATGCCACCGTTGCTATTCCCATCCGAAAGGCGAATGAGTACAAGCAAATTACCGAAACACTACCTCATGCAAAGTTAGTAATGCTGGCATTACAGTGCAAAAGGTCACATTGCACATCAAAGTGAATTTCCCCAATTTCAGATCTAATAAGGCATCCACCTTGGTTATTTCCTTATTTGGTGTACATATCATAAAATGTGAATTGGCATCTATATCACAAACCATTTGAACTTGTCCTCTATCTCTCATTACTAAAATTCACTTCAAATCACACACATCAAAATCTATTTATATTTACACTGTACGCAGATACATAACCATGCTCCTCTGGGGCGTGGTCTTTATTTCTCCTACAGGAGTCATTAAACTCCCCACGTGCATTCACTAAACTTAATTCCCAAGGCAAGGGGACTGGCAAACTGACAAGGGCTATTTCAAAGCTTCCAGAAGATGCGAAAACAAAATAAATACCTTATCAGTCATGAGAGAAACTGACAACCATTGAGAGTGGAGGCAATTTGAAGCTGATGTCATCAGAAGCAGCTGTGAGGCTGGATAAGCACGTTTAACATAGAGGCAGAGAACTAGGGCTTCAATCATAGCTCCCCACATACTAGGCACAGTCCTGGGTCAAATCCGCTCATTTCTCTGAACCTCAGTATCAGCACCAGTAAAATGGGGATAATTCTTACTTTACTAGTCATTAATGAGATAGCATATAATACATACTCAAGGAAAAGGGTATAAGTAAAAAGATGCAATTGATTAATCAATGCAGTTTAGAAACTTAATACAGGCCTAAAAGCAATTATACTAATGATTTCCTCATTCTTGGGAATATGCTTTAACATTTTCAGATTCTGAGAGTTGGTCTGAAATCAGAGATAAGTGCAAAATTACCAAGACAAACCTAGGAAGTTCTCTTCTGGATTTTGGAGGAATTTTTGAGGGATATTCACCATGGTATAGAGTCCTAGGTCGTTTCTTTACACCCCTCCCCGCCCCCGTGAGACACACACACACACACACACACACACACACATGCACACACATACACATACATACACACATATACGCTCAACTTCCTATTCTTTATAAGTCAAACACTGTGATATAGACATTATCTTCAGAGAATGCCACTCATCATTTTTTAAAATTGTCTTTTCCATGATTAAAACAAAAAGGAACATGTAGGATTTCATTTAATAACTGATTCCCTCCTTCCTTCCGAGCTTTCCCCTACTCCTTTCCCTCCAGATAGGAGTTTTGACCAAGTATTTTAATCATTAAACTTTTCACCATCTGAATAAACAAGTAATAATGCAAATGAATGGTACAGAGAATTTGAAGGCATCCTTACTAGCCAAAAATAAGAGAGTTAGCTGTTGGATCCTCCACGTCTGTGCTGATGCTCTAAAACCTTCCCCGTTCCCAGCTAGCACGGGTTCCTCCTTCCCCGGAGTTTAGAAAACTTCATTCTTATTCTTATTAAAGTCGGATTGTTTTTAGCTAGCTGGGTGTGCGACTACAAGCTCCTTGAGGACAGGAAACATGTCTTATTCATCTTATTTTCATTTCCAAGTGTCTACAGCAATATTCTAATGCCTTAGAAAGCCCGAAAGGTGTGGAGGGAAAGCCTGGGCTAAGGATGCCAAGCATACTTTGATTCTGCCATCAAGTCAAGGACACTGCTCTGAGCTTTGATTTCCTCCCTCATAAAGTGGGTTGATAGAATCTCCTGTATCTCTCAAGGTGGTTGAGAAGATCAAATAAGACAATGTCCATGAAAGTACATTTTAAATTGCATAGAACTAAAAAATAAATAAATAAAAATCACAGTTTGGCCAAGTACATAATAAGAGTCAAACACAAATATGTAAACTCATCAAATTTTGTGACCCACCAGAACTCCTCCTTTTGAGGGAAAGTAGGCAAAGTAAAGCAAGCAGTCTGTGATGGTGACTTTTATGTGTCAACTTGGCTAGGCTATAGTGCTCCATTGTTTGGTCAAACACCAGCCAAGACGTTGCTGAGAAGGTATTTTTTCGATGTGATTTACATTTAAATCAGTAGACTTTGAGTAATGCAGAGTGTCTCCAATAATGAGGTGGGCCTCGTCCAATCAGTTGAAAGTCTCAAGAGCAAAGACTGAGGTTTCCCTAAGGGGAAGCAATTCTCAAGACTACAGCATGGAGCCCTGCTTATTGCCTTGCAGAATTCAGACTCAAGACTGCAGCTAGAATGCTGCAACACCTGCCTGATTTTTCAGTTTGCCAGGCTGCCTTGTAGATTTCAAACTTGCCACCCCCACAATCCTATGAGCCAACTCCTTAAAATAAATCATTCTCTTTTTACATATATATTTGTATAAAATACATATACAAAAGATACGCCATATATATATATATCTTTATATGTAAGTTATATATATGCATGTGTATATATGTATATCCCTGACTAATACACTAATGCATATGTCTATACATATGACTAATACATAATATATAAATACACACACACACACACATATATATAAAACTGACTATTGCCGAGTTCATAAGGCACAGTGAAGTTGGGGGAACTTAGCCTGAAGGTTGATTTGAACGGGTACAGGTAAGGTAATGGAAGACAGATTTGGGTTTGGCATCCATTCATTCATTCATTCATTCAATGAGTATTTTTTGAGTACCAAATAATGAGCTAAAACTTACTGAACACTTCCGATGTTTCAGGCACTCTTTCAGAGGCTTTCCAAACATTATTTCATGGGACCCTCAAAACAGGTAAGTACTATTATAGTTCCTATTTTATGCAAAAGGAAACTAAATCACAGAGAGCCTAAACAATTACTCAAGGTCATACAAGAATGAGGTGAAGGAATGGGGTCTGACCAGGCACTTGGCTCTAAAGCCACCATGCTGTGTGACCATCACCTCCTGAGTGCCAGAGCTCCTGTTAAGCAAGGCATTCAGGGAAGCCAAAAAGATACAACCTGCCCCAATTCCTTAAAACAAATCTCTCTCTTCATACATACACATTGGTATATATTACACTATTTTGTTAATAGTATACTAATTACACTATTGGTTTTGTTACCTAATGCACACACGCTCACATGTATACATATGCATGTGTATATATGTATATGTGTATTATATATAATGCATATACAATAAACAAAATAATATATAATGCACATATATATATAAAACACAAACATATATATGCATGTGTATGTGTAGCGTACATATATAGCGTGTTGTTTCCCATTCCACACCTTTGAATAAATGGCTACTCCTTCCTGGAATGGTCTTCTCCCCTTGTCTGCTCAGCATCACTTGTCCATCCAGGGCAAACCCACCGCAAACATCACTTCCTCTTCCCTGTCAACCTCTTCAGCAATATTCATCACCATCTCCTCTCGGGGCTTGTCCGCATTGCACCCTAATACAGAGATCAGATGCTTTTTATTCATCTTTGCCTACAAAGCCCCTGGCCCTCATGCCCTGCACATGGTCGGCCCTCCCTAAGTGATTACAAGATGGAAGTGGGTTTAATGCATGGGATGCCAACTGCAAGCTGCATCCTGACTACTGACAGGGAGGGAGGGTGTGGGGTGTGGGGTAGGTACCTGTGCACAGCCCTGGCTGGAGCCAAAGGCAAGATGTCACATCTTTCTTTGAGGGGCGGTCAGGAAACCTGCAGCTAGTTATTTGGTGATTGTGTGGCTGGGACAAAGGCTCTGAAGAGTGTGTAGGGATAAAAGGAGGTAAGGAATGAGGGAATGTGGAAGAGGACAGGGTAAAAGGGGACAGGGTGGTATGGACTGATGGAGGAGGTGGGCTGAAGAAAGACAGAAGCCATTGGGTCTGAGCTTTTGAAATGAAGGTCCAGAGTAACGTAGAGCCTGGGAAGTGGTACGACAAGATGATTCTGATGGTGATGATGATATGATAATTAACAGTAATGACAGCAACAAATAATAATAAGCAAGACCAAAATAGAAGGAATGGTAGCAGTTCAGGGGTAACACGAACAGACAGGGAACATGCAGAGAAAACCAGAGAAGTTTGTATTGATGGGAAATGAAGTGCCAACAAGCAGAGAAAAGGAGTGACGGGTGAAATGCTTTTGTTTTTTAAATCAGTAACTTGTCTCAACATGGTAGAAGAATGTACTATTGATTTTATTTTATACTCATCTTTTAGAAAAATTTCTTTGGGAATGATGAGCTCTCGTATGATATAATATGATGCTTTCTTTGAAGTTTCCATTAATGTTTTCATGGTTGCCAACATTATGTTGTTTACCATAATTTTCCTTTCAGGAAATATTCCTAGAAAATGTTTCAAAACCTGGTCATGAAAAAAAATTACATTATCTTAAATTCATATGAAGGAAGAAAGTAAGAACATTCAAAGAAATACCAAAGAGGAAATTCAAATTTTTTTCCACAAAACTTTAACAAACCCTAATAAAGGGATGACTTGTAAAATCAATAGTCTCCCTCTTCCTTGCCTGTAGAATCAAATTGACTCAAAAAAGAAGTCAAACTTTTTACATTAAGAGCAACTGGCATACTAAAATAATTATTTATAAGTACTAACATGTTTGTCTGAAACTTTAGATACTAGTGCTACTCTCAGGCCTGGAAAATACGCTTGGCCCAGGGAGGAAGCCAGTGAAACACTGTGGGTTTGACATCTCAAGTCAAGCCCAATCCCTTGGCTATTTGAGTTCATTTACTCTTGGCAAAATGGAATTTCCTGTCCCAAAGAAGAAAGATTTTTAAAGTCTCATAAAAATTATTCCCACATTCTCTTGGACTTCAAAAGGCTCTCACAAAACATTTTTATTAGTTAAATTTGGTGCGTAAGGATTGCATTTTCTTATATCTTAAATAAGCAACAATTAGGGTGAAACCAATGGGAGGTAGAGTTTGGAGATGCTTGGCAAAGAAGACATCCTCAGGGGACACTTTACCATGAGTTACAGGAAAATATGTAATCCCCAAGGAGGGAGCATGTTCTCTCTCTAGGAACTCTAGAACTAGGGCGCAGCTCCATTTTTCTTCAGATTATCAAAGCTCAAAGCTTATTACCAAGGGAGGAATCCTTATGTTAAGGGCCACCAGGACTTTCAAAAGTGAAAGCAAAAAATGGCCTGTGTATCAGCCCTTTTGTTAACTAAGATGGCCAGTTTCCACTACCTCTTCTTAAGGGAACCAGCCTCCCAACCCCCCTTTTATGAGGCAAAAATGTACAATTCTTTGAGTAATGACTCTCATCAAGCCTATTCCAATACCAGGAGGCAAAAAGAACCCAATAGTGGTACTCCCCTGGTGGCTCTGTGGCTAAGAACCTGCCTGCCAATGCAGGGGACACAGGTTCAATCCTTGGTCTGGGAAGATTCCCACATGTGGCAGAGCAACTAAGCCCATGTGCCACAACTACTAAGCCCGCCTGCCTAGAGCCTCTGCTCCACAACAAGAGAAGCCACCGCAAGGAGAAGCCCGTGCACTGCAACGAGGAGTAGCCCCCGCTCGCCGCAACTAGAAAAAGCCCATGTGCAGCAACAAAGACCCAACACAATAAATAAATAAATAAATTATTCATTTAAAAAAAAAGAACCCAATAGCCACGACTGCTTTCATCTTACTTAGTGGGTCATGTCTTTAAGAGATGGAGAGTCACCTATTCCAGTAAAATGTGAGCACCAGCAAGAGGAGCCCAGGTGTAGACAGGGAAGCCTGAGAAGGTTGTGAGCCTTTACCATCTCCCGTCTCGGAGAGAAGACAATTGTGCTGCTCAACCTCTCCAGATGGCCAATCAGGCTGATTATTCATTTTCTATTTTAAGTAGTGGGTTAGGCTCGAAGTCTTGGAATTTAGTCCAGCAGGTTTGTTTCACACAGCAGATCTTTGTTATCCAAGCATTGATGATGTAATTTTTGTAGTTGCCATGTTGCTTAGGAGAGCAAAGGTCATCATAATCTTAAATATTTACCAGCAATCTGACCACTAATAAAACTGAGTGTCCCCTGCTACATCCCTCCTGGCTGAGTCCATCCAACACATAAAGTCAAGTGTTTGCACATGATTTTCCCCCAGGTGGTCTGCCGTTGCAAATGGTGAAAAATACAGTGCTAAAATACTGCAAATGGGTCGCAAAGGGAAATGCAGGTCTTGTGAAAAATGTATGTTTTCACGGATCCAGTAAGAGTCACTGTGGAGAGCCACATGAATTGCAGGTAAAGCTATTTCCCATTCTGCCTCGGAAGGTGGCTGGACAGACAGCCAGCAGAGTGGGACTGGTGTGTGAGCACAGCTGAGGCTGAGAGGGACGGAGGACGGAGGGAGACGTCAGAGACGATGGGCTAAAGGAAAACACTGAGGATGCCTCAGGATCATCCTGTGGGTGTCAGAAAACAAGGGGGAGGCCAGGAATAGTAGGAACAAAGGATCAAAGGACCCCCACGTAATAGGTTCTCGCGGAAAAGTTGTAATAGTTAAAGGATTAAATAATAATAGTAATTATTGCTATTAAGTTATAATTAAATAATAAAAATTGCTTCTGGTAGTACGGTTAATTGTAATGACTTGATCTATAAAATTTCATGACCAAAATCAGGGTTAAAAGCTCACGTTAAAATGTACAAAAAAGGAAGCTGTAATACAACAGGATGAAACAAGATTTATGTTTGTCATTATTCCATTAAGGGATATATATGTATAACCAATACACACATGTATATACACACATGTATTTTGCTGCTACTTTAGTTTATAAATATGTGTGTGTGTGTGTGTGTACAACATACATGTCTGAATAAGTAGGGAAGAAGAGTGGAAAAAAATAACTGGGAGTGAGCTGAGCTAATACAGAAACAGAAGGAACCCGCCCAGGAACAGGAAGGGCTGCTCAGCCTGCCGGGATCCACTGTTTACCACCTGATGGTCACACAAAATAACCAAATAGAGGGAAGTGTCAACAGTGTGCTGCACAATGATAAAACAGAAAGATGGGCCAAAGAAAAGGGCTCACAACGCAGAATGACTTCCTCAGCTCCTAGGAGCTAACACTTTTAGCTAACCCACAAATAGTTATAAAATTCTAATAAGGAGCACACGTTTCCAGTGATGCTAATAGACTAGGTCAGTGAGTCTTAAGGGCAGGACAATGGCTAGCACTCAACCACGTGAAATGGTTAGTACCCAACCTTGTTTGTGTTTGGTCTGTTTTTAATGGCTTTCAGTCTTTTAAAAAAGAATTTGATCTCTTAAACTTGTAATTTTATTTAATTGTTTAAAGTGTTTGATAATATGCACAAATATTATTTAAGTCTTGGGTGAAGTTCATTTTTAAAATAAGTTTTGTAAGTAGTATGTGAATATTTAATGCCACAGTGTACTTTAAAAAATGCTAATAGTTTGATATCTGGATAGTTAAAATTAATAAGTAAAGTACTACACAAAGAGATTTTGTAAAACTTTCCGCACTCAAAGAGCCCTTTGATGGAGAAGAATCTATTCTTGGTTCACTCTAAAGCAAATGTAGAGTTGCAATATTTACTTGCATTATAGTAAATACAACTCATTCTGATAAATTTCATTCCCTTCTTGAAGATAAAGTCATGTAAATTAGCTTGAACCTCCTGTACACCAGAGTTTATGGGCAAATTAACCTGAAATTGATCTTCCCACCGATTCTATTTCCAATACCTCCAAATCAACACCTATTAGACCAACAAATAGAGAAAGACATAGTAAAGTTGGTTTTGTTTTGTTCTTTGAGGAGGAGGCTGAGGTGAGCAAACTTGTCAAAATGTCTACATGAAATGGATACTGCTTGGAAAAGTAACTGAGTCCTCTTGAGCCTAAGGAAGAGCTATAATAAAAGTCTGTAATGTATGTAGCAGTAAAGCACGAAGATACCCTCAGAAACAGAGGTCAGATGCCCTCAGGACCCCTAAGATACCCGAGTCCTCTGTCCAAGGGGCTCTCCCACTAGACCCACGTCCAGGAAACCAGGGCTGCTGCTCTGGAATTTTCCGGGAGTTACTTTATTTGCTTCTGCTTCAGTTTACAGAAGAAAAACTGGCAACAAAATCTTGTTATTATGAGGATAAAATAAAGAGTGTGGAAATCCTCTTTTAAAAGTATAAAATGCTGTAAAACATAAGGTGGTTAAAAGCTGTAGTGGTGGAGGTGAGGTTATGAGCGGGGAAAGAGATAAATAAAACTCCTAAGATGACATAAGCATTTGGAAGGCTCTAAAGTGATGCATGAGTGAGATTGGTTGGTTGAAAATCCTACATAGTGGCTTAAAACAATAACAATTTGGGAAGAGTTAGGTGAGCAAACTGGGAGTCTCCCCCAATGTTTGCCTGACTCTGGGTGTACATGAGTACCTGCTGCCAGTCAAGACAGCCCTGCACCTGCCCTCACCTGCCCTAAATGTTTGCTCCCTGTCAGATCTACATACAGGTCTGATCCGGACCTCAGCTCTCTAATCTGGACCTTCACCTTGAACCCTAACTCTGTAGGAAGTTCTTGACATTGAAGGAGGTTCTCTCCATCTTTTCAATTATCCCAAGCACTTTGCAGTACCTTTCAGCAGTTTAAAAAATCTATAACTCCATCAGATAAAACGTTGGGAGCAGGATATTCATAGGCACAGAGTGTGACCACGTGGAGTGCTCATTCATCCCCGCTGGGGAAGGCACCTGTACATGGAGAGCCTGGTGGGTACCACTGTGGTGGCTAATTCTCTGTGTCAACTTGACTGGGCCTCACGGTGCTCAGATACTTGGTCGAACATTATTCTGGGTGTGTCTGTGAGGGTGTTTGGGGATGAGATTAATATCTGAATTGGTAGACCGAGTAAAGCAGATTGCTCTCCCTAATTTGGGTGGCCCTCATCCAATGAAGGCTTGACTAGAACAAAAGGGCTGATCCTCCTTAAGTAGGGGCAACTTCACCTGCCTGACTGCTGAGCTGGGACACTGGTCTTTTCTTGCCTTGGAACGTGACTTAGAAAGTTGGTTCATCTTGGACCTCAAGCCTGCTGGCCTTCCAACTGGAACTTATGTCTTTGGCTCCCCTGGTTCTCAGGCCTCTGGACTCAGACTGGAATGACAACACCGGCTGTCCTGGGTCTCCAGCTGCTGACTGCATGTCTTGGGGCTTCTCAGCCTCTATAACTGCTTTAACCAATTTAATATAATAAATATAAAAATATAAATTATAAAATTTATATAAAATATAAAACACATAAAATATAAAATTATAATATTAATTATATATATACATATATATCCTATTGGTTCTGTTTCTCTGGAGGACCCCAACTGATACAACGACCTAATCAGAGGGTTAACTTGGCCTCATCAGTCATGGCACAAACTATCCCTGTGGCCTTCAGATCTGAGGCCATGGGAAAGGTGCAGCATCACCCACACAATTATTCTTGCCAAAAATGCTTAACCTGAATCTAATCAAAAGGAATTGATCGGGCGCTTCAAAAATGGCAATGCTGGGAAGACAAAAAGAGGCAAAGGAAATGATGATGGAGGTTAGGAGACAAGAGCCAAATGCAAACATGACCCTTGATTGGACGCAGAGTCAAAAAAGCTACAATTATTGGGACAATTGGAGAAATTTTAAATTGGACCGTATATAGGATAATATTACTATATAACTTAAATATATTGGAGTTGATGGTGATAATACAGTTACTTAGGGATGAAAAGAGAGGTGAGAGAAAGCAAACAAGGAAAAACTGTAGCAGTTGATGCCACCGTGCATAAAACTCAATGAAGAGACTTTGTGTTGTACTATTCTTTCAAATTTTCTGTTAGAAATATTTTTTAAAGTATAATTTTGGTGAAATACATATGCACACCAGAACTGAAGTACCCAGACATGGTGAGCCCCATGAGGTGCTGCTGTGGGAGGCGCACGGCCCACCTGTGAAGTATTATCGCAAAAAAGGGGGAAAAGGAGAAAAATAAAACCCGAATGTAACGAAGCTTCTAGAACGCACATCCCTTCACAGTAATCATGGCGGAGAGTGGGACGAATTGCATGACAGCAAAAGGAAGGAAGCAGACAAATCTAGCGTGGGGGACCTTCATTCTTCAGGACACCTGGCCTGGTTCTTTACAATGTCAGTGGCTGTGTGTGTGAGTGGGTGGGGCGGGGTGTGTGTTGGGAGAGAGAGGATTGTCTAGACTAATGGAGACTTGCGAGAGCCTAACAATCAAGTGCAATGTTTAGAACTTTTTTGAACCCAGATTTGAATAAACCAACAGTAGAAAAGATGGTTTTGAAACATTTCAGGAAATTTAATGATGGACTGAATTTTGAATGATACCCAGGAATTATTGTTTATTGTACTAGGTATGATAATGGCATTGTGGTAAGAAAAGGTCTGTATTTTGAAGGAATTCCTAATAACGTATGGAGTGAAATGTCTGGACGAATAAGAAAAAAATACCAAATTGTACACTTTAAATATATGCAGTTTACTCTGTCAATTGTATCTAGATAAAAGATCTTGGAAAAAAAGTGAAATGTCTGGGATTTGTGACGCTACTAATGTTGGTAAATTGGGTGATGGACATGTTGGGGTTCACTGCAAACTGTATTTATGCATGTTTGAAATTTTTCATGATAAAAATTGAATACATGATATATTAAACATGTGTGCAACTTAGTTCTTAATCAGCCTTTTTCTTGTTTTATCGGAATTTATTATTTTATCTTGAACAAGAAGCACCAATATACTGTACTGTTAGTGAACATTTAATGCTCTATATCTAGAAAAATGAAGTTTTTAAGAGATGAGGAGGAGGAGGGACTAGTGGTGATCCCCTGAAGCCAGGGTCCTTTCGAGACCTGAAGTGCCAGCAGCTCAGGTACAAGAGAAGAGAATGCGGCAGCTGCGGGCACATGGACAAGGTGTAAGTTATTGCTTCTCCTTTTCTAGTGTGAATTAAAGAAATTACAAATATGAGTCATAAATTTTATATCGTCTTGACATTGGGGTACTGGCGGAGCGTGTTTCTAAGCAGAGCTGATTGATTTCAGTTCAGCTGGAGTTACTGTTGGCAGAAATGCAGCTGACTTCCTTCCCTAATCCATTTCTAAAGTGTGCTCCAATTACTTGTCCCACAAAGAATGTAAGAGGAGCTTTACAATGCTTGTTTCAGCATCCTGAGGACACGTTTTCTCTGAGGTGAGCAGGGCAACAGCATGCCACGGAAAGTGCACCGAACTGAATAAGAAGCCTTTCTCTACTAACTAGTTATGTTACTTTAGACAAATCACTCACTCTCTGCAACTCTCTCCGGGCTTCTTTTTTGCTTTTTTGGATTTAATAAAATGGGCTGGTAGATGAATTGTACAATCCCTTCCTATTCAAACTCCCTGAAAGAGCTCTCCCGGGACAAATTTTCTGCCGCTTTTTCACCCTTCCACACCCAGCATCCAGCCCACTTCTTAACATAGAAGGAATTCAATTTGTATTTAATAAAGGTAAAAAAATATATACCAAACAAAGGATTGACCTTGAGCAGAACTTCAAAAACCTATTGATCCCGAGAGTTCCTGATATTTGTCTATCTCTTGGCCCTGTATTTTTTCATTTTTAGTTGCCTTTCCCCCAAAAGCGACTCCAGAAGTGAGGCTGGCTTATATCACATCTGACCACTAGATGGCAGCACGAACCTACCGCAGAATCATTCCTAAGGCAGCCGGGGCGCTCAGACCCGCGGCTCCAACGAAGCGTGCACGATTAACACATGAATAATGACGGCTGCCCGGGCCGGCGTCTTTCCCTACATCTCTTCCCTTCGGCCTTGATTATAATGAACCTGTAATCACTATTAATGGGAACAAAACTGTTCTGTTGTTTCAGCCCTAGGATACTGATCCTGCCTTTATTTACATTTTTGAGATTTTTGTTCATCATGAATTTTTCCCATCAATTTTGATTTTTTTAAGCTACTACATTAAAATATTATTTGTCCTGGTTACTGAGGTTTTTGGTGCCCCAGGTGAGTGCTTCGCCTCACCCTCCTCACTGTAGTCCTGAAAAATAAGATTGTTTCGAGCAGCCTAGAAAATAATTGCACGAAGACACAAGACGTAAGGAGCGTGGGAGACACTGAAAGCATTAGTGCACATCAGAGACCTCAGACGTGGAAAGCAGGGGCGCAGTAATAGACATGATTTCTGAATGAACACGGAAAAGCTTACTCAAGAGATGAACGCACCCATGAAAGACGAGAACATCCTTGGTTTATTACCCTTCTACCTGTTTTACCTTCGCTCCTTCAAGGTCTTTTTATTACCTGTGTCTTCCTCCCCCCGTCCCCCCCTGCCGCTGCCCCTGGTCCTCCACCATCTCCTCCTGGAACTCCATCTGCTTCACTGGGCACTGCATTCCAAGCTACCCTGCATCCCTTTAAAAAACAATCTCCTTTCTATTCTCTCCCAGTTGCCTTCTCTCACACAGAGAAGTTTCCCTCAGTTCCCTCTGACTTTGTCTTACTTACAGCCCAGAGGCAGCAAGCAGATGGGGTGGCAGGAAAGGGGAGAGATTCAGAGAATGGAAAACTCAGAGGAGTCCACGTCTCTCCACATAGACTACATGCTCCTCCCGGCACAGCCTGTCACTGGACTTGGCATCGTACCTTGCACAAAACAGGTACACAACAAACATCAGCTGGTGTGGATGATTACTCATGTTTATTAGCCGAGTGTTCTTAAAAATGAAAAGTCATAAAATGAAATAATTTTCAACAATGCCCCATGAAGGACTGTTTCAAGGGCTTAACCAAACGACAACACCCATAATACTGTAGCTGAGGCCCTTTGTGCATCTCCCTCACTTCAACTCTTGAAAAGCATGAAGGTCAAGGGTAAGCAGATCCCAGCCTCCCCTGGGGACTTTCCCTGAGGCCCAGGCAATGTTCAGCCATGAGCACTGCCACTGCCTTCTTCTCTGGTGTTGGTGAAGCATCTCCTGTGGTTGAGGTGGGGGACGGTGGTCTGCATTGTCCACGGATGCAACCTGTGCCTGCTACCTTGGCTCTGCCCCTCCAGATTCACTCTGTGCACTTCTCTCCTGCTTGCTAGCCTAGGAGCTCCACCACCATGACTCCCCAGCCCTCTGCATTCTGACTGGGGGTAGCCAGTGGGGAGCTCTGGTATCAGAGGGAGGCTATGTCCCTCTGCTCCCTCCCTGCAAGGTTATCTGCAGATGACCATGTATCCAGAAAGAGGATTACTCCTGCTCAAAGACAGCACAGTCTACAGATCTTCCACCTCCCTCCACACCTGGAGTTGGTACAGCTCTGCTGCTAGCAGATTCGGGCAAGCAGCGTCCCTGACCAATGTTTATGGAACTCCCTGCTTACAGAACGTGCTGTGAACTCAAACCCCCAGAATTCCCCACCCAAGTAGACCCAAGCCAGCTTCCAAGGTCTGTGCAAGTCTCAACCCCAGTTCCATCTCAGAGTGGCTGGGGGCTGTGACCCTGGTGGGCCCATCCTTAGACACCAGATAGCCAAAGGGCATTATGATCAGAGCTGGGACACATGGAGGGGGTTTCTGCACATGAGCTGGCAAAGATGTCTGCTGTGTGCACAGAGCTGGGGGAAGGAAGATGATGGGGAGGGGACACAGGCTGGCTGTCCACCCCCAACATGTTCTGGCACCATGGTCTGTAACTCAGAAGAATGTGATAATTCTCTAGGCAGACCTGACCTTCCAGGTCTTTACACAGGTACCACATTAGTGAAGTAGGAGGATAGAACAAGTTTTATTCAGCAGTGTGTTAGCTTGAGTTGTAACCTTGGAACATTCTGATCTGTGACCCATGGACCTCCATCGGTACTGTGCCCAAGGCACTGCAGCTGTCAGGGGAGAGCTAATTGTCGGCTTCAGCTACTGGGCTGGCCTCTGTAGGCCCCTGAACTCAGCTCTGGAAACAGCCGCTGGTATGTGAACTCCTCTTGAATGATCTCTGTTGGGTTCCCTGTTTTCTATTGGTGCCTTGACTGACATGGCAGAAAAGCCTAACAGTACCTGGCATATAGGCTCTCCACTTTAAAGAAAATGTTGACGTCAATGTGCAGGGAAAAAAAAACAAATCCTCATACAAAACTAAGACAACCAAATCCCACCAAGAGGCAACTCAGATCAGCTGAACCAGGGTGGGTGAGGTCAAGGTGGTACTCTTAGGGATACATGTTCCTGGAAGACACAGGCACACCAAGGGCATGAAGGAAAGATGTCCAGCCCCTTGGATGGGCACCTGAACAGCCCCACTGGGCCACTGCATCTGAGGGGTCTTGGGCCACAGAGGCTATGTCTGGCTTCTCCTCTCCAAAGGCTATTTAATTTTGAAATGTTTGTGTGGTAACATCCCCCAAATGCCATGAAAGTTCTTATGGAACTGTCACTTTTTAAGTGTGATGATCTTGCAAGGATCTCTCTGAGTTGTCCTGGTGCCTGGGCCTTTCTAGAAACTTCCATAGATATGTCCCTGGTTTGCAATGACTATGCTTCCAATAACAGTGTTCTATATATGGCCTTTCTCCCAGTTTCGTCCATGTATTCATTTCAAAATACTGAGAGCTAGTAGGTGTCACACACTGTTGTAGGAGCTGGGGGAACAATGTTGAGATAGCGACACCCCTTCCTTCATGGAGATTAATTTCTAGCTAATCAAGATAACATTCAGATAAATATGCATTTGTTCAACTAATATTTACTGAGTACCTTCAGTGATCCATACACTGTTCAAGGCTCTAAGAATATAACCCTAAATCTCACATACACACACACACACACACACACACACACACCCTCCTACACCTGCTCTAAGGAGCTTACATACTAGGAAGGGAGATAGACAACAAACAACGCTAAAAAGTAAAGTATATAGTATGTGATGTGCACTGGGTTCCCTAGAACACAGAACAGAACTGAAGCTAAAGCTTAGGGCTGACACTTTCTTTGAGAGTAAAATCCAGATAAGCAAGAATGAGAGAAAAGAGGATGAGGCAGGGAAAGAAGAAGAACAAATACAAGAGGATGGGTTACCAAGGTGGCTCTAGCTTCATAACAACCACAGACAATTACTCGGTCTTATGCAAAGCCTTGTGAATTACTGTCTCAGAACAACTCATCTAAAGGAAGACATATGGCAGATTAAAAACAGCCACAACTGGAAGGTAAATTGATATAGCCACCATGGAAAACAGTATGGAGGTTCCTCAAAACACTAAAATTAGAACTACCATATGATACAGCAATTCCACTCCCAGGTATATATCCAAAGGAAATGAAAACTAATTCAAAAAGATACATGCACCCCATTCTTCACAGCAGCACTATTTACAATAGGCAAGACATGGAAGCAACCTAGGTGTCCATCAACAAATGAATAGATAAAGAAGATGTGAGATACACACACACACACACACACACACACACACACACACAGACACACACAATGGATTAGCCATAAAAAGAATGAAATTCTGCCATTTGCAATGACAAGGATATACCTACAAAGTATTATGCTTAGTGAAATAAGTCAAAGAGAGAAAGGCAAATACGGTATGTTATCACTTACATGTGGAATCTAAAACATAAAACAAATGAATGTATATAACAAAACCGAAGAAGACTCACAGATACAGAGAACAAACTAGTGGTTACCAGTGGGGAGAGGGAAGGAGGAGAGGAAGATAGGGGTATGGGATTATGAATAAAATAAATAAGCAACAAAGATATAATTGTACAGCACAGGGAAAAATAGCCATTATCTTGTAATAACTTTACATCAAGTGTAATCTATAAAAATATTGAATCACTATATTGTATACCTGAAACTAATACAATATCATATATACTTCAATAAAAAAAACTTCCCTGACATTCCTTCCACAAAGAGCCAGAGTCTATGTCCCTTCTGAATCTGGATGGGCCTTTGACTCTTTGACAGAGAGAATATAGTGGAAGTGACCCTGTACAAGTTTCCAGGCCTAGGTCTTAAGTGATTGGCAACTTCTACTTCCTAGCTCTTGGAATGCTTGCTCTTTTAACCCTTTCCATGGGAAACTCGAGCAGTCCTGTAGCGAGTCCCCACATAGAGAGGGACGGAGCCTCCCAGCCAAGAGCCAGCACCAACCTGCCAGCCACGTGAGCAAGCAGTCTGGAACCTGGATCCTCGAGCCCCAGGGAGGCAGAGGGAAGCCATTTCCAATCGCCTCTGTCCACACTACAGATTCAAGAGCAAAATAAATGATGTCATTTTAAACCCTTAAGGTAGTTTGTGACTCAGTGATAGGTAAACAGAACAGGAAGGGAGAAAAGTTTAACCACCGGCTCTTGTGATACAGCAGAGAGCGTTCGCCCCACGAACCGTCAACCCCGCTGTATTAAAGGGAGTGTGTGCCCTCCAGCCTCTCCGGGCAGCTGCAAGAGAGGCAGGGTCCCCAGACAGAAACAGCGGCCTCCGTAGCACACTGAGCCCAGCCCAGGGTGAGCCACAGGGCTCCCCGCCTGTCCTGCTGCCGCCTGTGCCTGAAGCCTGGCTGGGCGGACCAGTGTCTGCCTGAGTGCTGCGCAGAACTCCTGCAAAGTCCCCACCCTCGGCAGCCACAGAAACACCAGGGGGACGACAGCGGGAGACGTGGGGCAGGACTCTCCCTGGCCGTGCCTGACCCGGGCATGAGGGGCCCAGAGCAGCCGTCTCGGAGGCCCCAGCTGCCCAGGGCGGTGACCCCACCGTGCCGCCCCGCCAGGTGGAGGCAGAGCTTGATGTGTCTGCCCTCAGGCAAGGTCAAGTCCTCCCCTCTGCAGCCCCCAGGGTGTGGTGGTGCCAGGTGATCTTCCCGGACAGTCATCCGCCTCGAGCAGAAAAGCGGAGGCTGATGAATCCAGGAAGGTGCATAAACGGGGTGTAGAAGAGTAGCTGGGACACATTAAGCGTTAGGAGTACTCATGAGTCATGACTCTGGTAGAATAAACAGCAAGGCGCCTGGCGAGTGCCATGTGAGGGCCAGGGGGTGTGCACTTTTAATAGCGCAGTCAGGTGAGACCCCCTGAGAAGCATCTGAACATTTGAACAAGTATTTGAAAACATTAGGGAGCCCCTGCTGACCTGCCCCAGACTAGAAAGGGCAGAAGTGATTACAGGGGTCAAACCCCCGGCTGACCCTGAAGACAAAGCCAGCAGGATTCCCTGGGGCACAGTGGTGAGGTATGGGGGAAGGAGAGGAGCCAAGGAATGCTCCAAAGATTCTGCCCTAAAATTCTGAAAGGGCAGAGCTGCCGTGAACCATGATGGGGGAAAACGTAGGACAAGCAGGGTGAAGGGGTGGATCAGAAGTTCAACTTTCAAACATCCGAGTGGAGGTGTCACGTTGTCACTTGTAAATATGATCTGTTCTGGGGAGAGGTCCTTGTTGGAGGTATAATTCTTGGATCCGTCAGGAAATAAACGGTCACTAAAGCCACAAAACAAACAAGATCATTGCAGGTAGTGAGAAGTTCTACCAGGAGCAGCCAATGGGGTCATATAATAGAAGACAATGCAGAGGAGGGGGTGCCCAGGTAGGAGGGTAAGAAAGTAGCTCAGAAGAGGTGAAAGGTAAGCTGAATCTTGAATAACAGTAATTCTGTCCATGATCCCTTACACAAAACTCTTGGGGAAAGAGAAGTTTCAGAATTAGAGTTTTCATCAGCTTAGCCTGTGGAGTCACTTTATCTTTGAGAGAAAGAAGTTATGTGCATTCTTTGAGGTATCCTCTCAGTTCCCTGCAGAGTCCTCACCCCCACACCTCAGTCAGCAGGAGCTGCCCCTCTTCTCACATGTTACTGGGACAGATGGGAGACCTATTCAGCTACACTCAGGGCTTTTATGACTTTCATCTTAGATGGTGCAGATAGAACGCCCCCCCTTAGCTGAGGCATGGTTCATTTCAAAATAAGAAGAGGGGAGGACTTCCCTGGTAGCACAGTGGTCAAGAATCCACCTGCCAGTGCAGGGGACACGAGTTCTATCCTTGGTCCGGGAAGATCCTACATGCCACAGAGCAACTGAGCCCATGCACCACAACTACTGAGCCTGCGTTCTAGAGCCTGCGAGCCACAACTAATGAGCCCATGCTCTGCAACTATGGAAGCCTGCACGCCTAGAGACCATGCTGTAAAACAAAGGAAGCTACTGCACTGAGAAGCCCGAGCACTGCAACAAAGAGTAGCCATCACTCTACGCAGCTAGAGAAAGCCTGCACACAGCAACAAAGACCAAACACAGCCAATAAATAAATTAATTAATGAATTAAAAAAAAAGAAGAGGGGAGGATTATTTTCTTCTTGCAATGACTTGTAAATACATTTTTAAAATGAGGAATGCACAAGGTTTTTCTCCCCAGAATGTTTGTTTTTAAATATCATGAAAAAGCAAGCCTTATTTTCATAATGTGCTAAATGTTATAATGTGCCTAAATGTTGTTTTGTACCTTTATACAACTATGTTATAAAGTTGGCCTCTGGCTAAATTGTGAAATTATTGTCAATACACCATCTTTAATAGCGCACTTAGAAAGGAAATGAGTTAACATTGTGAAGGATGTTTTATACAATTTAATGGGTTGATATTGTCACTTGTAAATCAAGTGTACGTATCAAGGTACCTCATACCACACATACAAATGGAACCTGCCTCTTCCATTAGAGTTTGGAAGTGACCTTACAGCCTTGGGGGCTGAAATTAGATCTGGACAGATGTGTCTCCCTTTTGCAGGCACTGACTCTAAAGGGAGGGTTAGTTCGGTAGACCTTCTTGGAGAACTCATTTCCCAATTTCACAAAATCAAGTGGTAAATATTTACCTGGTTATATGCTTTAAATGACTTTCTTCTCAGCTATGCAAAATGTCCTAAAATTTATGGCTTTTGCTTTCCAACTCCAGAGAGCACTTGAAAAGTCAAGGTTTAGGATTTTAAATGATCATCAAGCACTCGTCGCGCTTGGCCGCAAAGATGACTTAACAGTCTCTGCTCTTCTGGTTCATCCACTGATTGTCTGGAATGCAAACCACAAACCTGGCCCAGCCTTAGTTTTCCGAAACCCACCACGAGTGCCATGCGTTTTCTGGGTAAGAACCTCCTTGGCACGTCCTCAGAGCATGGACATGACATATCCCATCAATAGTTTACTACATCCAGGGACTCAGCCAAGCCTCACGTAATAAATTGCTGGTAATTGGCATCTAAATAGGCAAGTGGAGAGCATTTTAGGAATATGAGAAGACGTTTCTTTCATTCTCAAGGAGCCCAGAGCCTCAGAGCTCAGCATGACTGTGGGCCTCTCTGCCAGGGGGATTTCTGTGCCCCAAAGCCTGCCTTCCCACCCTCGCGGGGATGTGGAGCCGCTGCGTGCCAAAGCCGAGATGCTAATGCAGCGTGTGTCCATAGGGAGAAGGCAAAGGGGGTGGGAAGGTTGGGAGAGCAAACAGACACGTCTCCTCCAGGTAGTTAAAACTACTGCACCTGGCTTCCACAGTGCTTTCTAGAGCCTGGTCCACTGCAGAAACACACTGCTGCAGACAATGTTTGTGCCCCCCTGAAATTCATATGTAGAAACCCAATTCCCAATGTGATGGTATTTGGAGGCGGGGCCTTTGGGAGGTAATTAGGTCATGAAGGCGGAGTCCTCAGGGATGGGATGAGTGCCCTTATAAAAGTGACCCCAGAGAGACCCCTCACTCCGACCAGCATGTGAGGACACACTAAAAAGACAGCTTCTGTGAACCGGGCAGTGTCCGCTCATCCAAACCCGACTGTGCTGGCACCTTGACCTTGGACTTCGCAGACTCTGGAAGCGTGAGAAAGAGATTTCTGTGGCTTATCAGCCAGCTGGCCTATGGTATTCTGTTACAGCAGCCCAAATGGACTAAGACACACACTAAATGTCATAAAGATTATGTCTCATATATAGAGGTGCACCTATTGCTTGGACCTGTTTTGGGTAAAGAAGTGAATGCTGAGAAGGGAAGACCTGACAGGCAGGTTATTTTCCATCCTCAGCAAAGACTGCTGGACGCTGCCCCACTATCCAGCCCACCTCCTTTCTTCCCAGAGCCCAGGACCAAGCGCCTGGAAGATAATGTCCCACTAACCCCTCCTCTGATACGGTTAGATACAACCATCTACTATGGAACCAAATGCAAAAGCTCCATCCATGAGTCCAAGTGCAGAGAGATCCTGGGGTATCTTTTCAGATTAAATTTTCCGATTTCCAAAACCCTGATTAAAAAAAAAAAAAACATGCATTAATCAGGGCTCTCCAGAGAACCAGAACCAAATATATATATGGAGAGAGAGAGAGAGAGAGAGAGAGAATGAGAGAGAAGAGATGTATTTAAATAATTAAAGATTAGCTCATGATTGTGAGGCTGGCAAGTCCAAAATCTGCAGGGTAGGCCAGCAGGCAGGAGACCCAGGGAAGAGCTGATGTCAGAGGTCACGTTCAAAAGCAGTGGCAGAATTTCCTCTTCCTGGGGAAGGTACGTCCCTTTTGTCCTATGGTCTTCAACTGCTTGGATAAAGCCCGTCCACGTTATGGAGGGTGCTTTACTCAAAGTCCACTGGTTTAAATGTTAATCTCATCTAAAAAAATACTTTCACAGTAATATCCAGAATGTTTGACCAAACATCCAAGTACCATGGCCTAGGCAAGTTGACACACAAAATTAGCCATCACAAACGACCAAAGAGAAACACTAATAAGCAAGAGAATGGAAGAAAACATAAGCCCACCCTAGGAGGCCCACTGTCCGTCAGCTTCAGGAGCGGGGTGGGGCTGGTCAAGGGTTGCTTTTCCTCCTGACTGCCGGCCAGTGAGGAGTACCCTCTTCTGCAGCTGCAGACAGCGGTCTGGTTTTGTGTGTCTGTGCTGAGACTCTGCCCAGGCTGGGTCTCTGGGTGGGAAAAAATCAACCTTTATGCTCTCTTCACACAAGACCTAAAACTGTTAACAGAATATATAGTGATAATTACTATCCGTCCCATTCAAGGAAGAAGTCTAGAAGGGAAACAGACTTATACAGCTTTAGAGGAAACCCATTCCAATTGCTTATACAAACCAACACAGGTTGGTTTATATATATATATATATATAAACACTGTGTGTGCATATGTGTGCGTGCGAGCATGTCTGTACCTAATATATTTCTGCCACACTATGAATGTAACATATATGCAGATATTTGCTTCATTACTTCATTACGTATTTCATTACACATCAGGCCTTTGAAAAAAAACCAGTATTGCAAAAGTGGTAAATTGTATTATTGTTTGCAATTATTTACTCTCCCTTCTTGTAACAGCATTATATAACACTATTCGTTGAGGTGTGACTCGGTACTGCCTTGTCTTAGTTCAGGCTGCTATAACAAAATGCCACAGCCTCGGTAGCTTTTCAACAACATCAATGTATTTCTCACAGCTCTGGAGCCTGGAGGTCTGAGAGCAGGTGCCAGCGTGGTCAGGGTCTGGTGAGGCCCTCTTCCAGGTAGAGGCTACTGACTTCTTTGTGTTGTCACATGGCAGACAGAGAGAGCTTGGGTCCTTCCATGGCCTCATAAGGCCACAGATCTCATTCAGGAGGGCTCCACCCTCCTGACCTAAGTACCTCCCAAAGGCCCCATTTCCTATTACCATCACATTAGAGATTAGATTTCAACGTGGACTGGGGGAAGAGGGACACAGCATTCAGTCTTAACACACCTCCTGTGGGAAAAGCAAACTTCGCACTCGGCTCACATGGCATTTATCCTCGTGACTTACTTTGGCAATAACTATGTGAGCAAGTAAGATGGACCCCATATCTAAGCAAAGCTTGCAAGGGCCCTTGGATGTTTCCATCAACCATCTCACTCTTTTCCTTCTGCCTCGGGAAAGGCACAGCCTATATTAAGTCCCTTCTTTCAGCCTCTTGGGGTATAAAGACTTGTGGAGCAGGAATAGAACCAGCATTGACCTTCAGCCAACATTACAGATAAACAAGAAGTAAACTTTTGTTCTTATAAGCCATTGAGATTTGCGAGATTACTTGTCACCACAGGACAGCTGACAAATGCAAGGAACAAGATTAACAAACCAGATAAGGAAACATGGAAGGAATATTAGTGGCCTCAGAATATTTTGATCTGATATTGCATCTATAACCAAGATTAGCCTATGATTCAAAATGAGTAATCAAAGCTTGTAAAAGTGTATCTAAAGTTAAAATTTTATCTGAAATAAATTTAATGGATGGGCTACATAATAAAATTGTTATAGTGAATAACTAGGTGATTTAGAACAGGGCTTATCAACTTTATTATGCTTACTGGTCACCTGGGGATTTTGTTAAAATGCAGATTCTGATTTAGGAGGTCACAGATGTAGCCTGAGAAATTGCATTTCTAATGAATTCCCAGGTGATTTTAATGCTGTTGATCTGGGACTCAGAATCTGAGAACCACTGTTCTAAATCCTTGCTACTCAAAGTATAGACCAAAGGCCAGCAATTCATCAGCAAGCAGCTTTTCAGAAGTGCCATGGTGCTCCCCCGCCCCCCAACAACTACAGAATCAGAAAGTCTGTGGATGGAGTCCATCAATTTATTTTTAAAAAGCCTCCCAGGTGATTCTGATGCACATAGAAGTTTGAGAACCATTAATTTAGAGTGAAGATATCTCTACAGTATATATAACAATAACAAAAAAAATACAAAGAAAAAATGGAAAAGAAATTGTGCCAGAAAAGGTAAAGCAATAGGTGCTAGACAGACTGTCAAAAGAAGTCATAGAAGACAAGAATAGATACCGCGAAGGTGAGAAGGGAGAAGTTTTCAGACCAAAGGACACATTAAATGCTGAGCAGAACGAACAAAGGTGACCTACATCCAGACACCAGCCTGTAAATGTGCAAAGAGGTCATTTAAAATCATCCATAAGAGAACATTTTTTGCTCAATGAATCCCAGGAAATTCACTTACTCTCTTAACTTACAAACCTTATAATTGATGCTGGTATTTCTCATCTCCCACTTAAGGTGAGCAATATGGAATTAAAATAAGTAGAGATTAAATCTCAAATTCCCTCCCACCTACCCTTCAAATTACTTTTAAAACCTGTTTTGGCAAATTACTTGGTGTTTTCTTATTTACTGAACAGCACTGCAACAAAACAAGCATGATTTCAAATAAAAGTTATAGCTGGCATTTTTTTCCTTGATGAATCAAAAGTGCTTAAATTCAGTGGTGTTTAGGATTTGTTACCTTTTTAAGTGTATCAGCCAGATTTGTTTTTGATGTAAGTGATTGTAATCACCAGTTGTTAAAAAGTAACCAATCTAGCTATAAGCTGTTTAGCAGTTTTAAGTACAGTAACATAAATATTAAGCTCTGTAATTTAGTTCCTATTAAGCACATATTCAAGAAAAGAAAAATGTTAAAAGATTTTACACAATAATTTAAGTCTCCAAAGGCTTTCGATTTAACAAATCAGGGAAACTGAACATATGTTTCATTTGTAGAAGGAAAAGTTTACAAATACATGAGGAATTTCCATGACCTTTTTGCAATTTGATTATTAACTCACTGCTGAGCCCTTCTTAGGAGCTTACCAGGCTCTGGGGAAGCAACAGTAAAGAAAGTCACTGGTTTTGCCTTCACGGAACTGACATTCTACTGAAAGCAGGGAGGAAACAAGCAAAGAGATGAAATCATTACAGATGGTGACAGATGCTGGAAAGGAAAGGAACAAGCTACTAGGGGAAAGAAAAAGGAGACACATCCTTACAAAGGATGGTTAGGGACCCTTATTAGGTAGACCCAAAGAATAATATACAGCCATCCATGCAAAGTAGAGGAGTAGGCAGTCCTAGCAGAGGAGAGAACAGTAAAAAAATTCTTGAGCGAGGGAAGAGTTCTGTGTGTCCTAAGAAGGCAAGGGGGAGGCACAGGATGAGGTCAGAAAGATAAGCAGGGGCCAGATATGCTCAGGCCGTTGAATAAGGTAGAGAGCAGTCAAAAGCCATGGAGAGTTTTAAGCAAGAAGACATTATCTAATTTTTGTTTTAAAAATATTACTCTGCACAACCATTAGAATGGCTATCATTAGAAAAATTTAATTTAAAAAAAACACGAGAAAAACAAAATAACACGCATTAACAAGGATGTGGAGAAATTGGAACCTTCATGCACTGATGGTACAGCTACTGTGGAAAACAGTATGGTAGTACCTCAAAAAAATTAAAAAAGGTATTATCATATGACCCAGCAATTCCACTTCTGGGTATACTCCAAAGAATTGAAAGCAGGATCTCAAACAGTTATTTTTACACCAATGTTCACAGCAGAATTATTCATAATAGCCAAAAGGTGGAAACCCAAATATCGATCAACCAACGAATGGATAACTACAGTGTGGTATATAATTACAACAGAATACTCTTCGACCTTGAAAAAGTAGGAAATCACATGATTCAATGTGAATGAACCTTGAAGCCTTTACGCTAAATGAAAGTAAACTGCACACAAAACACCAAATGTTGTATAGTTCCACTTAAGTGAGGGACCTAGAATAGTCAAAATCATAGAGATAGAAAGTAGAATGATGGTTACCAGAGGCTGGAGGGCAGGGAGGAGGAGGAGTCAGTGTTTAATAGGAACAGAGTTGCAGTTTGGGAAGATGAAACAGTTCTGGAGATGGATAATGGTGATGACTGCAGAACCACGCCGACGTGCTCAATGCTGCTGAACTGTATACTTGAAAAGAGTTAAAATGGTAAATCTTATGTTATCTATATTTTACCACAAGTTTTTAAAATGCTGCAGAACTTAAAAATACCTATCACTCTGGCTGTGGTGTGAAGAATAGATTGGAGGGGAACAATGGAAGTGGAAAGACTGATCGGAAGGCTGTAGCAGTTGCTGGGGTGAAAGAAAACAGTGGCTTGAAATAGAGAGGGCAGGTCACCGTTTCCATCGGTGAGGCCATTTTAATAACTGATTTTGAAACAATAATATGAAACAAATGTCCTCTATTTCCACCACCACAGGTAGGTTGAGCAAGGTACTTACGTTCCTATACCAACAGGTCCCACTTCGAGTAAATTTCATTTTTTAAAATAACGCTAATGCTCCGCAGGGTTGCGGATGTGGGTTGGATGGGGATGCACGCACCAAGCACTGTGCAGAGGAGGAGCAGGGTATCACACGCCAAGCAGTGGGAACATCCTCATGGAAGTCCAAGTGACTGTTAGCGCAGATTTCCACCTATAGTTTGATGTAACTAATACTTTAAAATCAGAAAGATATAGGTCCCATCAATTTTAAACTTTATATGACAGACATTAGAATATGCCTAAAGACTTGGTTCTTTTTACTTCAGTAAATATTAATACTAACTGGTCTCTGTGAATTTTATCCAATGAATGTTTTACGGGATGAGTGGATAGACTTGTTATTCAACCTGCATGTCATATACATACAAGAAAAAAAATAAATTGCTGCCATCTTAAATATCACTTGTGCAAAATGTCCTTTCTCTGTGTTGAACATGTGGAAATATGCTAATCTCTTTCCAGATATATTTCTAGTTTAATGTCAGGTTACGTTCCTTTGATTTCTGCTGTAGGAACTGTTCCTGGATGTCTTGTAAAGATGTGAACACAGCTTGCATACCAACCTTCAGGTCTGGACTTCAAGTGATATGTGACATAACATAACATAAAAAGTGTATGTTTGGCAGACTGAGGCCAAAGTGTGAAATCACTATTTTTTTCTGATACGAAGCACAATATTTGAACATCCTCATGACCTATTTAGGAGTGATTTCTTTGTTCTAAAAGAAGGCTTGATTTAGGAATACATTTTAGTCTTTACTTTGGCTTTTCTCTCCTCCCTTTACAACTTGTGAAAACTAGTAACTGTATTTTACGTGGTGAAAAATTTCAGAATGTATTATTTCTGTTCTATTCTGAATGGAACGTTATAAAACAATTCCCATTGGCGCAGGAACAAATAACTTCCATTTGTGAAACAATGCCCTTCTGGTTTTTAACTCTCTGACTTCCTGAAAGTTATTCCCAAGGAAACGAGCCATAACTGCGGCATTCTGTTTGTTTGGATTGAATTGCTACTTCCTAATGAATTAATGTCCAGAAATTCTTACATCTTGCTCAGCAGCCAAAGTTCTGCAAGCCATCCACATAACAGCAGCAGAAAATGAGAAGACAGAGGGAAAAGGCTCCACAAATCCTCTGAGGGCCACTGTATAACCTTGGACCGCGTGTCGGGAAAATCTTGCTTCTAATTGGAAGCATACACACATTTAATGCTTTTGCCAGCTGGGAAACTGAAACTTTCCAACTGTGAATAGAAAAATGTGCTAGATAACTTTTCATTGGAGGTGTTTTAAAAACCAAGGTTTTCACATGGCTATTCCAGCACAGCAAGTAGCCTTCTGATTAAATTAATGTTTTCTAAAAGCTCTAAAATGAAACAAATCATAAGTAATGTTGTTGTGAAGTTAGCTTACTTGTTTTCAGGGAAAAGCAGTTCACTTCAGTATAATATTCTGCAACATGAGAACCAAGAGTGAAATTATTTTCCGTGTTTTTACTTGGATTTCCAAACTAGACCTTATCACAGTTTTCAACTCCATTGACCTAACCCAATAAGTATATTCCACCCTTACAATGAGTTATAGTAGTCCCTCTTTTTTAAAAAATATTTATTTATTTTATTTCTTTTCTTTTTTTAAAAAAAAATTTTTTTTGGCTGCATAGGGTCTTAGTTTAGGCATAGCAGTCCCTCTTTAAAGAGCTCATACTCAAGTAATTATGTTCTCAATGAATCAAAAGCAAAAGGTACTTTAGTCTGAATATGGATATTTATAAATTGCTTTAAAAATTGTGTTGAGAATTTTATAACATTTGGAAAGATAAGAGGTAATTTTCTATTATTTTAAAAACCACTAAATTGCTATTTTAATTTTCTGTAAAAAAAAAAAGGAATGTGAAAAATCACAGACTCTACAATTCCCTTTAGAGAGTTAAAGGAGGAGAAGAAAGATGGCGGCGAAGTAGAAGGATGTGGAAAGCATCCCTCTCCACAGATGAATCAGGAATACATCAAAAGATGCAATAGATTCCACATAGAGAGTTAAAAGAAAGCTGTTGAAGACATCGCATTCGAGGAAAGCATTTTGCATTTTGGCAATGATGTCATATTTAATAAGGAAAGCTAGCTGTGTCAAAGCACAAATTAAATAGCCGTATAAATGTCCAGAATTGTCTTTTATAGGTTTTCCAATGGAGAAAAAATAAGGATTGCTATTTTGTTCTTATTAAAGCCATATAAATGTTGTTCTACACTTGTCTCAGACTTTTATGTGCACACAGATATCCTAGGGATCAAAATATAGTTGTGAGTGGATAAGGTTTGGCATGGAGCCTGAGAATACGAATTTCTAACAACCTTCCAGGGCATGTTGTCCACCATAGCTTGTTAAACGCTGCGCTTTGCTCGCTGTCTACATTGTGTAGACAGGGTAGACAGAAGCTATTCATCATCAGTTGTTAAGTGAAGAAGGCAGATTTCTAACCTGTATGTATTATATGATCCCATTTAGGGTCGGGGGAGGAGGCAGGGGGCAGGGAGGCATTTCCATGTGCCAGGAAGGGTGGTAGAGGGGGAAATTCTTCCATTTAAAACAATAGCAAGGGGGCTTCCCTGGTGGTGCAGTGGTTAGGACTCCACACTCCCAATGCAGGGGGCCTGGGTTCGATCCCTGGTCAGGGAACTCGATTTCACATGCATGCAACTGAAAGTTCGCATACTACAACTAAGGAGCCTGCCTGCCACAACTAAGACCCAGTGCACCCAAATAAACATATAAATATTTTTTAAAAATAAAAATAAAACAATTGCTAGTCTGAACTGTTTCTACCCACAGTGGCATGATCCCTCAGCAGGCTAAAATACCCATTGTTTGCGAAAGATGTCTGAATGGGCTTGAGAGTGGAAACTGAGGCCTTCCAGAAAAGGGTCTGGAAAGAACCATCAAAACAGACAGAACACTGATTTGCTCCCTATAAAGAAAGTCACCAGATCTGGGGCAGTTGGACGACTGCATGAGAAGAGGCACAGGCTGAGAGAGACAGAACCAGACAGCAGTGCAGCCGGCACTTACCCAGTCAGGTGGGGAAGCAAGTCCGGGCTGAAGCAGCTAAAGGAATTTTGAGAATGGAGATGTGTTAAGCATATGCTCTTCTGTAACACTTGTCAGCAGCCCCAACACCACCCTTTCCCCCCCGGGAAGGAGAATCATGGAATCCAGGATAAAACACTGTGTTCTATATTAGAGTCTACACAAGAGACTAGACACAGGGAGATTAAGACAGCAGCAGAAGCCAGAAATTGAAGCAAGATGTAAGCAGGAGGACCATTTGCCCAACCTGAGAATCCCTAGCGATACTGAGAAGGATAATAAGTTTTCCAATGTGAAGGAGCAGTCCTGGTGTGAATTATATGTGAAATTTATAGGATAGAATGACTTTCACCTACTATAGGACATGGGGTCATCCAAACAACTGCTATGCTATGTAGATAGAGGAAAGGGTCTGGAAAAATACACACCAAAATGTTAACTGTATTTATCTTTGAGTGGTGGGATTGTGAGTGAATTTTCTTTTTTGCTTACCTATATTATCTAAATTAAAAAAAAAATAAGCTGTATTACTTCAGAATTGAAAAAAGTGAATTTTAACTCCACCTGCACACACACGCACATGTGAAATGATGCCACTTTCCAGTAGAAGTGATACTTCAGATGAAACCTATAGAACACAGACAAGTTGGGCAGTGGGAATTAGTTGGGGGGGCTGCTTCCTATGTGCCAAGGAACAGGGACAGGGCAGAGCCTGCTGCAGTGGCAGAGCCCAGGGACGGTGTGGCCAGAGCGGGTGAGGAGGAGCACAGTGACCCGGGCTAAGACTAGACCAGTAGTCGTGAGACACGGCACGCTGAGCCTCGGAGGTCAGAGAAAGCAGCGTGGTTTTATTCTGAGTGCAGTGGTCAGTCATGAAAGGGCTGAAGCAGGCAATGACACAATCTGATTTATATTTTTAAAATATCAGAGTAGGGGAATGGCTGAGGGTGAGAGAGGTGGGCAAGAGTAGAAGCCGTTGTCAGTTTTGAGCCCTCTGCAGCTCCCAGGCAAGAGGGGTAGTGGCTTTGACTACAGTAATGGGATGAGAATTGACAGCTCTTGGAGACAGATGGGCTGAGGAACAGGGAATAACAACACAACACCACAACAACGTCTCTAGGGGATAGAGCTTGGACAATTAAGTAAGTGGAAGTGCCATTTTCTGAGATGGAGACTGGGGAGAAATAAGTATTGGATGGAAAAGCCGAAGTCTAGTTTTAGAAATGTTAACTTTAAAGTGCCTGTCAAATATCCCAAGAAAGATGATAGCAGAAGATTTGATAAATAAGAAGTCACAGGTGAACTGAGAGTCAGTCATTGGAATTGAGGTAGGGAGAACATATACTTTGTCACTCAAACTGGGACACTTTTGTGAGTGAACAGGGAGACTATTAAAAATTTTGCTAAGACAATAGGGATTGATAGCCCCAACCCACACCCCCCGCCATGGCAGAGTACAGAATGAGGAGAGGATGAGACCAAGAACTAGCCTCTGATGAATTCCAACATATATCTTCAGCAATAAGTGGAGGAGAAGGAACCAAATTACATACAGAAATCGGAAATCCAGGAGAATGTGGTGACATGGAAGCTAAGAGAAGAAAGTATTTTAAGGATGGAATGCTCAATTGAGTCAAATATGGTTAACAGCTCTAATAAGATAGTGGGGAAATGTCCATTGGATTTGGCAACATGAAAGTCATTGACAACCTTAGAAAAAGTAGTTTGAATGGAGTGGTGGGTGCAGAAGCCAGAAGAGATTGTGCTAAAGAGTGAGTAGATATTGAGGGACTAGAAACAGTGTGTGTACAACTTTTAGAAGAGTCTTGGCTGGCAAGGGGACAATAGAGATCTAACAGTGGTTGCAAGAGAATGTGGAGTAAAGGTAGGGACAGGTGAATTTAGCATCAGAGACACTGGAGCATATTTGAATAATGATGAAAATGAGGCAGGAGAAACTCTTTAGCAGAGTAAATCTACTAGAATGTTCATTACATATTCCACAGTAGCAAAAACCTGGAAATAACCCAAATATCCATCAGTAGGATACAAGGCAAATACAACAATGTATAGACCCACAGTGGAACATTATACAACAGTGAAAATAAATGAACTTCGGTAACACACGATGATATGGATCATCTCAGCAACATAAGTGAAAAAAAATAAACCCCAAACAATTACATGTACTATGATACTCTTTATAATGTTAAAACTGTACTTTTTAGAATTCTAAATAGGTGCAATAAAACTATATAAAACATGGAGAAAAAAAGGAAACATGATGAACACGATACTTTAGGTGAGGGTCATCTCATGTCAAGGAGGCAGGGTGATGAGATGATGGAGTGGAGCCTGGGGTTCAGATGGAGATTATTGCAACTTCCTGCCTTGTGTTTCAAGTGGTGGGTTTACAGATGTTTACTACCCTGAAAAAAATAAAAATAACTAAATACTAAAAGAAGCCATAAATAGATCTGTGTTATGAATATGAATAGGAGTATGTTATGAATCACATTTATGATTAATCTAGGTCTGTGTACCTGATGTCCAAGGGCCAGGGTGAGAGTAGAGGGGAGAATTCAGTTGATCAGTTCCACAACAGGGTTAAGATAGTCACAGAATACTTCTGTTGATTACACAGTAGCTCCAACCCGACAGTTGAGGCAGAGGAAAGGAAACTGCTGCAGAGACAAAAGCAAAATGTGAAGAGAAAAGTCCTTTTATTTTTACAAACAAGGCTGTTAAGGCATTCTCTGTAGATGGTAGGGAGATACTGTGTCATCCTCACTTCTGATATTTCCCTTTACCTCTTTTTCTGGACATCAGAGAATATTCAGTCCACCAATATAAGTTGCTTGGGGGCCATTTTATTTTCCACATCTACTCTTCTTCTTCCTTCAGTTACAACAGTCACTTAATTGTCTCATGTATGGTGAAATGGTATTTCTAAAGCAATTTTGTCAGTGGTATTCCTATTGATGTAAAACAATATATTGCCATTTTAACATGCTCACATGATTCATAATTATTTCATTAATAGACGAATCCCCAAAAGCCTACTTGGCAGTATTACTGGAGCTAGATTTTGCCCATTTGAATACTGTATTTTCATTTCTCCCTGTGTGAGCTACTGTAATTCAATTTCCTTTTACTGATTTCTGTCCACATCTTTCATTTATCAAGATCAAACTGCATCTTAAGAACATCTCCCAAACTATTCATAATTCCTCCCAAGTTTTTATCATCTGCAGACTCATCTCTTTAGAGTACTTTTCCTTTCACTCCTGAATGCTTCAGAAACACATGGGGAGAAAACTAAAACAGGGACTCCACAGTAAGCAAGTCAGAACTTTCTTAAAGACAAAGCAAGCGGGGTTGGGCAGCTTCAAATCCCACGTCTCTCTCTGCTCAGTTAGCAGCTGCAATGCACGCTTGTAAGAAAACTCACAGTAGCCTGGTTTCCGATATGTCTTCATAACAACCCCCAAAACACTCCTCAGGCTGGGAGGTGGGAGTTGCTGATGTCCTAGGGGTTATAGTAACCAAAGCTTCCCCTAGGAACAGATGTGGCCCCATGCTCTCTCCTAGGAATTTCCTCCTAGAATTCCCGGCTGTGTGACGCAGTGCTCTAGCCAACACCCGCAGCACCGTCACCACTCCGACCACTTCATCAGTCTTACACAGCACCCTCAGAGGACACAGGACAGCCGTCGGGTAGATTTTCAACTCCTCTTCTGGATTTTGATTAATTCATTGATTTGTTGAGGTATGAATCTCTTCATTTATTTAAGTGATTACAGCGTCTAGGATATAGTTAGTCTATTACGGGTTAGTTCTAGAAGATCCCAATTAACTGGCTAAACTGTGCAGATCTCATGGTGATTCCCAGCCTCCCATATTTCACTGTTGCCTTCCTTCCTTTGAACAGAGACGCAATGATCTTGCAAGCCAAGACTTGTAATTTGCAAGAACCAGTGTTTTGGAACTTAAGGCTGAGCTTTAAAGGAAATTAGGCCCAGAGTTCCTGCCATAACACAAGACTGGAAGGGGACGAGGAAAAGGCCAGGCCACCCACCTCCACAGAGAGAGTCTGTTCATACTCACAGCAGGACTCTCAGAGGGGAGAAGAAAAGCTTCAAAGCTGTGTCCTGCCCCACCCTGGCTGAGTCCTCTACTGCTAACCACCTACGTCATGCTAGGTAATCCCTTTACCCATATCTACCTCACCCATGATCATTTGTCAGAAAGCAGTAACTGTGATCAATGCTAGTTGTAAAGTTTTGTTACAAAGTTAATTACAAAACCAGCAGATAACTTTCTCTTTAGAAGCAACATAAGCACTCATTTAAACAATATTTAGTGAGCAGTTACTTTGCATTACAGTTACATAGATGTACTAGGTACTTGGTACTGGGAACAAAGAAAGGAAAAATGAACAAAACTGACTTTCCTCACTGCTGAGACCACCTTGCAATTATAAGACAACATGCGTGAGGATGAAAAGTCCATCGGGCTGGAGCTGGCCAAGGGAGAAAAGGGAAAAAGCCCAGGCCACGTGGCTACCACTGAGCAAACGAAACATTGCCTCTGAGCTGCCTGCCTCCAGGCTTCTGGTTTTGTGAGATAATTAAATGTTTTATTGTTGAAGCCACTCTTGGTGGGTTTTCTGTTTTTGTAACAGAAGGCATCCTAAGTGCTATATACTCTCTTTCCACTGCCGGCTGCCCTGAGATCCTTTCTTAACTCTTGGCTTTTTAGGTACAAACTTTAACCCGATGATATTCGAAGAACGTATTATTGTGCCCCTAATATTTTCTTACGACTCCAGGAGCCTAACCCCTTTCCATTTCACTCTGCCCAAAGTCTGGCGACTAACTCAGAACCCTCCAGTGTGGGTGAAGTAATGTCCTTCCTTTTGCCACCCCCAAGCCACTCTTACCTGATGAAAGAGTCTTCTTTCCACAACTCTTTAACCATCTGATTTCCTGAATGTGTTGGAACTTTTTTCTTCACAATGTTTTAAACCATCAAATAGAAGAGGACATAATCAATGTAAAAGGTTCAGCTCCCACAAAAATGTTTTGTTAGTAAGTCAATAAAGTTATAGTCTAGGGCAGGCTCCAACACTAATATTATCAATACTAATATTATCAAAATAAGAACACGGAATCAAAAACATCAGCTGACATACAAGTATATAATCTTGCCTTCAATGCTGAGTGTATAGTAATGAAACTTGAAAACGTCAATAGATTCCCAGAACAGGATTAGCGCTTACCATTCCTTTATCTTATGCTCCAGGACCCACACTGTAGTCAGAATTATCTTTCAAAAATGAATATCTGACCATTAATCACGTGAATTTATAACCGTAAACTCAGACGGACAGGACATACCATGTTTCTTGAAGTCAATCATGTTCATATTTCATTCTGAGCCCAGAGTCAGACACATTTTGAAGAAACCCCATGTCAGTCATGCATGTGGATCCTCCTTCCTTTAGTTCATACACAGGCTCTGTAGGACTGAAGCTTCTTTGGTCTTCAGCCAACCAGGCTCACTGCTGAAACGCTGAGGGCCTGAGCCTTCTTGTCACTCAAGAGTCTGAAGGTGTGCTGTTCCTGGGCCCTGGGGCCAGGCTGGGAGCCCCTGTGCTCCGCCAGCCTCACCTGGAACCTCTCCCATCCACTCACCACCAAGGCAGGTCCACACATCAGCTCTCAGCAGGGTCCGGAACACAGGTATGGTCCTGCTACTTCCCCTCTGGCTGCAGGACCTTCTCAAACTTGGCAAAATTGCTTTCTTCCTCAATACCCTCAAAGCCTCCCTCTCCCCTTGCAAAAGAGGTATTGTTTCTTCTGTGAGCTTAGCTTCTCCAAAACCTAGAAATGTATCTCATAATTAAGCAGGTGCTTATTTGTCCACCTACCCTCCCCACCAAAAGTTCTGAAACAATAAGACAAAAAGGACCTGGATACCAGGATTGAATGAAGAAAGGAAAAAATAAAGGAAGTGGGGGGAAAAAATCTTAAAAAGATCATTCTACAGCTAGATTAAATCGCTCCCCTGTTTAAAATCCTCTAATGATTTTGTACTGCTCTTAAGAAAAAGTCCCAGCTCCTTAATATGGCCTACAACAGCGATCCCCAACCTTTTTGGCACCAGGGACCATTTTTGTGGAAGACAATTTTTCCAAGGACCGGGGTGGGGGGGATGGTTTGGGGATGATTCAAGCACAGTACATTTATTGTGTACTTTATTTCTATTACTATCACATCAGCTCCACCTCAGATCATCAGGCATTAGATCCTGGGGTTAGGGATCCCTGACCTTCAAGGCCCACCCTCCCTTTCGCCCACCTTGGCTGAACTGGGAGACCCAAAGGGCTCTGACTCCACATCACCTCCCTAGCCTATAATAAAGGATGGTATCAAATGCCCAGTGAGATTTTTTCCCCCCAATTTTCATGGAATTGTAAGACCCCAAAGGACTAACTACCCCACATTCTAAGTTTACAGACCCAGAGAAGTGCCAGTTTTTAAGGCTTTTCAGCTCCCCTTGGGGCTGCCAGAAATTGCCATTTCTGCCCATACCCCTAACACCACTATCACCACAGCCAAATAATAAGACGACTGAGGGAAGGGAAGGGTTGCATTTTGGAGGAATATAACGTCTGTGAAAAGACTACCCATTCCCTAAGCTAACTCGGGGTGGGGAGAGGAGGAGGAGGGAGGGTAAAGGGAGTTATTATCATCCCCAAAGCCAAGGCAGGCTCGAGAGAATAACTCTCAGAGAATGGGGGTGTCTTCATCCTGTAAGTCAAGTCCTAATTACAACCTCCTCCTTTCTCATCTGAAAGCTGTCTAGTCACGCAACGTGGGAACCACGGATACTGCTGAAATTACCAGTGGAGTACGTTTCCACCTTGTGGGAGGCAAGAACCCACTAGTTTCCTGGTGGTAAGTGGACCAGAAGGAAGGTGGCTGGTTGGAGCAGTCTTGCGAGTACTTAAACTAAGATGTCTCACTGCTGGTTAAGTAAAAGACAACGGACAAGAGGTCATGGGGTGTACCACATAGGCTGGGGCTTGGGGAGTCTGGAGGAAGAGTTTAGAGCCCAAGTGAGATCTCCCATTGGCCCAAGACCCACATGTAGACACATTTTTGGACACTGCCTGTCCCACAGGCATGTAAATTGACAGCCAGTATCAGACAGAGGAGAGGCCAACTAGTCAGCAAGCAAGGAAATCAGCCTCTGCCAGTCATTTTCCGGCCCCAGCAACAGAGGGCAAGGACAGGGAAGAGGAGAGGAAAGGGTGGGAGAGCTGACCATCCCCACCCTCCATTCCTTACGACTAAAGCCGCTGCTTGGTTTGTATCTCTAGTGACACGTCCCTCTGACTCTGAATTCTCATGTGCCCCTCTTCTACTTTTAAGGACCTTTGTAATTAGATTGGACCCATCCTGATAATCCAGCTTAAGCTCTTCCAATTCTGACACCAATTCCAACGTGGGTATTTTTTCCACACCACCAAGCAATTCTCCAACACCAGCTGGCTGTCCTGCAGTTCAGCTCAATTCTGACACTATCTACCTGGAGTAGCGTCAGTCCTACAAGACTGCCTTTCTCCCCACTTCAGATGCCAGTCGCAGTCCAGGCTGTCGCCTGTGCTTCTGACCAACAGGCTAGGGATTGGAGGTTCCAACCACCCTCTTCTTGGGCTCAATTAATTTTCTGGAGTGGCTCATGGAACTCAGAGAAATAGCTCACTTACTAGATCACAAGCTTGTTACAAAAGGATACAACTCAGGAACAGTCCGATAGAGGAGATGTCGTGGGAAGGAGCACAGAGTTTCCACGCTCTCAGTGTGTCACTCCTTCCAAATTTTCACACGTTCACCAACCTAGAAGCTTTCCAAACCCCCTCCTTTTGGGTTTTTCTAGAGGCTTTATTACATAGGAACAACTGATTAAATCATTGGCCATTGGCAATTGACTCAACCTCCAGCCCCTCTCCCCTACCCAGAGGTGGGGCTGTGGGGGTGAGACTGAAAGTAACAACCCTCTAATCACATCCATCTTCAGATGCTTTCCAAAAGTCACTTCATTAACAAACCCAGAAGTGGCTGAAAGGGGTTTGTTATAAATATCAAGACACCTTTATCTTATCATTTAGGAAGTGCCAACAGTTTTAGGAGCTTTGTGCCAGAAGTGGGGATTAAGACCAAATATATATTTCTTATTTAAAATTGAAATATCACAGCTCCCTGTCTTAAAATCAGCTGATTAGCAAGCTTAATTCCACCCAAAACCTCAAATCTCCTTTGCCATGTAATGTAACATGTTCTGGAGGTTGGGATATGGACATATTTGGGGGGCCGTTATCCTGCCAACCAAAGTGTCTGTCTTAGGGTGTTTAGAGAAAGAGAACCAATGGGGTGTGTGTGTGTGTGTGTGTGTGTATGTGTGTGTCTGTAAAGATGTTTATTTTAAGGAATTGGCTCATGTGATTGAGGAGGATTGACAAATCCAAAATCTGATGGTGGAGGCTGGCAGGCTGGAGACTCAAGAAAGAGTTGCAGTTTGAGTTCAAAGGTAGTTTACTGTAGAACCAGGAAAAGACAGCTGCAGATAAAATCCGAAGCAGACTGCTGGAGAGTTCTCTCTTGCTTGTGGGAGGTCACTTTTTCTTCTCTCAATATGTGGGCCTTCAACTGATTGGATGAGGCCCACCTACATTATGGAAGGCAATCTGCTTTATTCAAAGTCCACTGATTTAAATCTAAATAGTCTCTAAAACCACCCTCACAGAAACATGTAGAATAGTGTTAGATCACATATCTGGACACCGTGGCCCAGCCAGGTTGACACATAAAATTGACCAACACAGTATTACTCCACCAAAGAATAGAAATGTCTCAATAATCCGTTTATACTTATGTTTAGCTATTCTCATCAAACTTGCCCTTTCTGGTATAGCTACAAAGCAGGCACTCTCTAGCTGCCAGGGTTTCATCCATACTTTCTAACCCTAGCTCACCCTTTAAAGCTTTCTTAGGGAGTCCTTTTTCTATGCATTCCCATAATAAGAGTTAATATTCACTGAGTGCATATTATGTGCCGGGCATGTTTTACATGCATTACTTACATGCATAACCCAATCAACTGCAAGGCCACTAAATCTATTATTTTTCTCATTTTGAAGAGAAGAAACTGAGACACATGGAATTTGCCCAACATCCTTCAATTGAGCAAGTGACTCACCAATGGCTGGACAAATGGAAAAGTTGGGATCCAGACATAGTGGCCTCCATAACTCCACTCTTAACCTTGAGGTAGAGCACCCAAGCAGAGAAGTTACCTGTGAATATATGGGCATTGTTTATAGGCCTCCATACTTAATTTGAGGCTGGAAAGCAGACTGCTAAAAAATCTCACTATACCAGGCGTGTCATGAGGACTATCTAGTATTTCAAATTTTTTTAGATTAAAATACCTTTGATGAGCTAGAGCCTCCAATTCAACAGCAATTCCCATTTCTCCTTGTTTGTTTTACTTTCCTCCTCTTCAGGCGATTGTGACCTATGAAAGCAATGGAACCTGCAACCTCAGCTTCAACTTTTTTAAAGGCCACAACTGCCTTCATCTTGTTCACAGTCATCTCCCAGGGCTTATAATGTGATTGGCACGTAGTAACATCTGGCCATCAAAATAGAATCTAGTTGGAAGTAAACAAGGAGCGAACTGGGGCTCAAGAAGTTATAGTTGCCAAGAATCACAAAGTCAGAAGGGGGCAGACTTAGTCTCGCTAGTCCTCACACTCCAAAGCCCACGTTTTACTCATTACAGTGTGGTATGTAGGTGGTGTTTCATTACACATGTTTATAAAGTCCATTAGTTCTTTCAAATAACTCCATGATATATGAATTTAAAAAGAGAGATTGGCTTAAAAGAATAACTCAGCTTTTGACATAATAAATCAAACTTTACAAAATATATTGCTGTGATATGGAACATTTGGGAGCAGGAGAGCTCTGCATAGTTCTGTTCACTAGGAATGTGTGCTTACAGAAGCCCTCTTGGATAACTTAAAATCCTGAGCTATTTCAGTCATGAATGGAGTTTTGCAGAATACAGTTTAGGGAGGCCTGTATTCCTGAGATTTCAAAGACTGAAGTCTACACAGACTTCCTCCTGTGCAGGCACTTTCCCCAGAGGATTGACCTATGACAGAAATGGATGCAAAATAAATTAAGCTGCAGACCCTACCATCACTAGGTTGCCAACGTCAATTTTGATTTCTTAGACAAGAAAGTATGACAGTGCTACTTGACAATTAATCTCTAACTTGCAAATGTCATTGTTCTGGCCTAAGGCCACATATGGAGGCAGGATGAGAAAGAAAAAATGGTGAAGTTAATGGGAACTCAACACATTTTTCAGTAAATCATACAAAAGCTTGTAGCAAAATAATGGGCCGTGAAGTCATCAAAAGGGATGTAACACATGTATAAAATTAGGCACACTGACAAGGGCCAATGGTCTTTCCCCCAAATGTTAAAAACAGTACATGTAACTGATTTACACTCGTTTAATCACACAAACTGGCACACTGTTAAAAATAATACAAAATATGTTACAAAATTAGGTCTTCCATAGGATGTTCTGATTCCTAGCATCTTGCAGAAATGAAATTATTTGAATCGTAATTTTAATTTTCTCTCAAACATCTGCTGTCTCCATTGACAGAGACCCCCGATCCATGTGGGCCTTTCCTTCTTAGCATCAGAACTCCAGTTTTATTCAGCCCAACAACACACCCACCTAAAAGCCTGCAGTTCCAGCCTTCCTTGCATTTAGGTATGGCCGTGTCACCTGGTGGTCAGTGCAACATGAATAGAATTCCTGCGTGGAATTTCTAGGAAGGCTGATTACAGTGAATTGACACAGATGGGAGGAGGAACATTTTGTCCTTTCTCCCTTCTTCCTTCCAGCTGGCTGGATCACAGACAGAACAGATAGAGATGCAGCTAGGATGGTGGAGTGTTGGAGGAGGTCATCACAAGGACATGACCTCTGTTTGACCCACGAGCTGGACCTGGGTAATCAAGGCTCTGCATCCCCATCCCTATCCTTGGAATGTGCATTCTGCCCACCGTTCCCACTCTAGGAGCCATTTCAAGGGCGCATCCCTGAGAGTTATTGAGACCATCCAGACTGTGTACCTGACTGAACCTTGTTAATAAGGCCTCTATATAAACTTTAAAGATTCTGGCAGGCAGGAGCAGAGCCACCCAAGACAAGCCTCGTATATAAATCCCCTTGCATATTAAACCTGCCACCTACCAAGCTGGAGTGTTCTCTCTCTTCAGTCTCTCCTTGCTCTCCCTGTACAGGACCAGCTCAGAATTTCATCCAGGGAAACTGTGAGGTTGCAAACCAACATGGGACATAAAGGAAAAAGAGCAGAATGTTGAGGACCAGGGAGCTGCTATAACAGCCTTGAGTTGCCTAACTCCAGACTTCTTATTTCTGAGAAAGAAATAGACCTTATTTTGTCTAAGCTACTGTTATTTCTCCATCCCTATAGCTGAAACATATCCTAATTGATAGACCCCACTGAACCATAGCTCCAGTATTAAGATCAACGTTAAGTTTGAATACTTGTTTTAATTTATTTGGGGGTGGTGGGAGTGTCACTTTTAAGCAGTTCATCTCTTTATTTTACTTGCTGAAACTTCACCAGAAATATTAGATTAGCATATTGACAGGAAACTAACCTGGCCAACTGAACAGGATAACCAATTCATTCCTCAAGATAGGCATCATGTTTCTTCCTTATCCCTAAACTGATTTATGACCAGAAACTGGGAATCCAAAAAGTCAGTTTATGAGCAGAATCTCCAAGAGTTCCTCCATCAGCCAATGAATCTACCTACAAATCTTTCAGACTCTGTAATTTATCACATTCCAGTTAGTGAAATTTGGAATTTACCACAGCGCACCACCACAACAGATTTTCTAAAATCGAGTTACTCAAAATGTTTCATAGTTTAGGAAACGTCTATTTGAATTTGAAACTGTATCAGTTAATACAGAAAAGATACCAGCCCCTTGATGACCTTCACCAGATGTTACTTAACTGGTTCTATCCTCAGTTTTCTATGAGTTGAAAGTTAGATTCCTAATTCAGTAAACTAATTAATATTAATTAGCCTGTTTTTTTAAAGAACTTTTATTGAGATACAGTTAACATACAATAAACTGCATATATTTAGAGTGTACAATTTGATATTTTTTTTCTTATTAGTAATGTACATATGGCAATCCCAATCTCCCAATTCATTCCCTCCCCACTTTCCCCACTTGGTGTCCATATGTTTATTTTCTATATCTGTGTCTCTATTTCTGCCTTGCAAACCAGTTGATTTGTACCATTTTTCTATAGTCCACATATATGTGTTAGTATACAATATTTTTTTTTCTCTTTCTGACTCACTTCACTCTGTATGACAGTCTCTAGGTCCATCCATGTCTCTACAAATGTCCCAGTTTCATTCCTTTTTATAGCTGAGTAATATTCCATTGTATATATGTACCACATCTTCTTTATCCATTCATCTGTTGATGGACATTTAGGTTGCTTCCATGTCCTGGCTATTGTAAATAGTGCTGCAATGAACATTGGCATGCATGTGTCTTTTTGAATTATGGTGTTCTCTGGGTATATGCCCAGCAGTGGGATTGCTGGGTCATATGGTAACTCTATTTTTAGTTTTGGAAGGAACCTCCATGCTGTTCTCCATAGTGGCTGTATCAATTTACATTCCCACCAATAGTGCAAGAGTGTACCCTTTTCTCCACACCCTCCCGGCATTTACTGTTTGTAGATTTCCTGATGATGCCCATTCTCACTGGTGTGAGGTGATACCTCATTGTAGTTTTGATTTGCATTTCTCTAATAATTAGTGATGTTGAGCAGCTTTTCATGTGCCTCTTGGCCATCCATATGTCTTCTTTGGAGAAATGGCTATTTAGGTCTTCTGCCCATTTTTTGATTGGGTTGTTTTTTTGATATTGAGCTGGGTGAACTGTTTATATATTTTGGAGATTAATCCTTTGTCTGTTGATTTGTTTGCAAATATTTTCTGCCATTCTGAGGGTTGTCTTTTCGTCTTGCTTATAGTTTCCTTTGCTGTGCAGAAGCTTTGAAGTTTCATTAGGTCCCGCTTATTTATTTTTGTTTTTATTTCCATTACTCTAGGGGTTGGATCAAAAAAGATCTTGCTGTGATTTATGTCAAAGAGTGTTCTTCCTATGTTTTCCTCTAGCAGTTTTATAGTGTCTGGCCTTACATTTAGGTCTTCAATCCATTTGGAGTTTATTTTTGTGTATGGTGTTAGGGAGTGTTCTCATCTCATTCTTTTACATGTAGCTGTCCAGTTTTCCCAGCACCACTTATTGAAGAGGCTGCCTTTTCTCCATTGCATATCCTTGCCTCCTTTGTCATAGATTAGTGGACCATAGTTTATCTCTGGGCTTTCAGTAAACTAATTAATATGTAGTAAACTAATTAATATTAATTAGCCTCAAGTTTGGTTTTCTGACACCCACATCTCATAAGTGGTGAAATGTGTTTCATTCTGCATCACATCAGGAGGCACGCCTGTCTGGTTTTCTCACTTCCAGTGAGGCTACATTAATCAGAGAGTTCCATTCCCCATCAACACTATATCTAATGGTTTTACCATCTACTGATGACCATTAACATCACCTATCTGCATTAGAACTTGAAAAATAACTTTTCCATTTCTATTATTCCTTCTTCATTTATTTGCTGAAATTCTTCTGAATGGAAAACTTTTCCTTCATCCATGTGATTACCCTGAAAAAGTTTATACCAGTAATCTAATATGCACACTTAATCCTTTTCCTTTAATGATCAATTTTTAGTGTAATGAGCTATGCCCTGGTTCCACTTGTTCTTAGTCAACCTAAAAGACCCCAAGTACAGCATAGTCATCATTGCACTGACCATGCATATTAATGAGTACTCAGCCACTCCACTCACTGTTCCCTACAAGACCTGTTTCCTGACTCTAATTAACTTTTCTTAATGCTTGAGGAGCAGGTGGGAAGAAAACGAAACAGAAGGACCAAGTCAGGGCCAATCTTAATGTTATGAAACAGACACCTCCCTGCTTCTGTTCAACACCCTGCCTGGTTATCCCCTCTAATTCTTAGCTCTCTTAAAACATTATTTGATGTACACTGCCAAGAGCAAACCCTAATGTCAGCTAGGACTTTTGAGTGATCATGGTGTGTCAATATAGGTTCATCAATTGTAACAAAGGTACTACTCTGCAGGGGGATGTTAATTAGGGAGGCTGTACATGTGGGGGGAGAGGGAGTATATGGGAAATCTCTGTACCTGCTGCTCAGTATTGCTGTGAATCTAAAACTGCTCTACAAAATAAACTATATTAAAATAAATAAAAACACTCCATGGCTACCCAGAGCTGTCTCCATAATCACCCCCTCTAAACTTGCTCTCTTATGTAATGCCTAATGCCCCCAAATTAGTCCTCTTCCCATCCGGGTACAAATTCCTATAATGACCACATTCTTCTTTCATATAAATAACCTTGTACAAATTAATGCATAATGGGGTTTTAGAATGGATTAGTGAAGAAACATGATGCTATTCCCTTAAAGTATGCTAATAAGAACAGTAGTTGGTGCTGACTGGTATGAAATATTCACAAAGTCCTTTGCTATTACACTGTTCATATCCCATTGTAATTATCGCACATCTATGTTTTACCCCTTGACTAGACTGTGAGCTTCTCAATAGGATTTCATCTTATTCATCTTTGTATCCTCCAGCACCCAGCATGGTTCTGACCCATAGCAGGTGCTCAATAAATATTCTGAGAAGAATAACTGAAATATTTTCCATTTAATAAAGGCAAGTGCTGTATGTTATACACATACCAAGCATCTATCCTGTGACCACTAATACCTCAAACACTGCAAATCTAGGTCTTGGAGAAGGAAAGGGCAGAAATGGAAGGTGCCTTGGAGTATCTGCACCTGTTTATAAACCAAGCAGTTGAATTATAACTATCAAAAGGTGATGTTCTAGAACTATATGGGCATTTATTTAATGAAAAATGCCATTCACATCAGCTAGCACTCTAATCATTGAACACTGGGAAAACACAAAGTAATAATGTACCATTTCTTTAAATTTGTTATTTCTTGCAGATTTATTATTCCTCTAAATCTCCCAGACTGTGTAATCTTATGAGACAACAACCAAAAGAAGTGTAAGAAAGTTAATCATATTTAGGCTCAGTATTTATTTTTATTTCATCCCATAATACCTTTAATAAATATCTTGAAACTTGCCCATTTGCAGGTTCTCCCTGAATAGGCAGATAGCTTTCGGAAATTTTTGGTTAATTTAGGAAACATCTAATATTTTTCGCCAACTCTCCTTTCAGGAATGTAGAAGTACATTCTTTATGTTCACTTTCAATGACACTTGGAAATATAGCCATCACTGATTAACTAAGTTTATTGCGATTTCTAGATGTTTGAGTCAGTATCAATCTCAATATTTCAGTTTTAATTGAGGCTGGCTATGGAATTCATGCAACTCTTCATTGAGAACTCTAATTCATACAAACTTAGACATTCAATACCCCTCAAACAAGCGTGACAGGGATAATATTATCACAGGAGAGAGATGGTTATTTTTCCTCTCAACTGTGTAGGGAGGCTGCTTCTCCTTGTATGTGTAGATTTAAATCCTTAAAAAATAATCTTCAGTGACACTTAGAGTTGAAAACAAGTATTTTTATCTGACCATGCCCTGATAATAACAAATACACAATAGTCTAAATATTATCTAACTTCCTGCAGCTCAGACAGATTTATAAGACAAAACTTTGTAGATCTTAACTTTCAAATCCGTGTAATTTATTTCTTCCCCTTACACTTCCATTTCCCCAGTGAATCATCTTACAGCAGCCCCGACTGCAAGCTATGGGAACAACGTACAGTCTGTTCCCGTCTACAGTTTTGCTCTGTGCTCCATGGTGGGGGTACGGAGCTCTGTCTTAGCATCTGCCCAACTCCTTTCTCCAGACCAGACCTTCCCTGATTAATTTTTCTTTATTTAATTAAAGTGAAGCAAAAATTGCATGTTATCAAGAAAGAGATCAGTCAAAAGATTGTACTTCCCTTTAATCCCTATCAAACCTAACGCCAGGTAATGTTTGTTTACTCTTTTAATGTGGTTATTAGAAAACTTAAAATTACCTATGTGGCTGACATTTGTGCCTTGCATTGTATCATCATTTGGACAGTGCTGCTAGATGCCACTCCTCCTGCCTCTGCGCCCCCTTCTTTTGAAGGTGGGATCCTTTCAACCATCTCGAGTCCCGAGCTTTAGAACTGGTCTTATCAGCTCTCAACTGATCAACTCAGTTGTCGGGATCATAGGGCAGAGGAGTTGCCCACAACTTGCAGCTGAATTTATATGAACACAAATCTACCTAGACAGTGTTCCAGGTGAGAAGACGGCAGTTGTTCTGACCTCTTTGATTACTTTCCACGGGACAGAAATTATGACCACATGATGACATCCCATCACTTAGTTACATCAGCTGGGCCATGGAGGGGAAGGGTAGGCTTCCCTTTACAAGAAACATAAAAAGCAAATAAGCGTGATCCCTAAACAAAGAGGGAGGTTTAGATAGGTACTTTGCCAAAGCCTCATGTGTTCCTCCTTGACATGGATCTAATCTGAGTCTTGGAAGGGGATACAGATGTGGGAAAACCTGTCTAGAGAAGGAGAGACCAGCTCTATAGGCAGCTAGTGGCTTCCATTTCCCTTGGGAGCAGATATGGTCACATGTGATGCTAAAAATGCAGGCCCCCATCAAAGAGAATTCTCCTATGTGTCTTCCATAAAAGGCTCATTGACTTGCCGTGCTGAGGAGGCTAGCACTACATCATCTGTGCACGGGGCAGATAAATAATATCTTGGTAGGGAGAATACAGCACATCCTTTTTCAGAGGTCCCCCAAAATAGCTAATTATCAAGATTACCTGGCAGAGCTTTTCAAAAACCACAGATCCACTCAATAAGGATCTCTGAGGGTGAATTCATATGAACCAAGCCAGAGCCTGCATGATGTTCACCCTTCCTTCTAGGCAAAGAGAAATTCTTAAGAGTGAATGAATTAAAAAGAGAGGCCAATTTCTGTCTCTTGATTCTCTGATGAGTTCTTTGCTTATATGCTGTGCGGGAGAAAAAGGGTGGGGTGAAACATTTTGCAAAGAACTAAAATTTGGACATATGTTAAGGAATACATGTACCATAGAATGACTCACAAACTGTGCTCAGTAAGCTTGCAGTACATAATATATCCAAACTGTGTTAATAGTTAGAAACACTTAGACATAAATTCCACACATTGTTCTCATAGTGTATTAAAAATACACTGGTGCATATTATGATCCTGTCCAAAGCCTGGGGATATGGAATCACCTCTGGAAGATGTTAGCTCCTTGTTGAAGAGCAGAAAACGTGAATATAAGGTAGAGCGAGCATCTGTTGTTTTTACCCATGGGCTACCCTCCTTTCATTGTGAAAATGATCTTCCTGATTGATGTGACATGTAAGGAAGTGTCAATACAGGGCCTTTCCTGACATTTGGTCGTGTAACTGAGCATGTGACCCAAACCCTGCCAATAGTGGTTTTCCAAACTGTGGTTGGTCTAAGGGCCAAACAGGCTCAGCCAAGACCAAATCCCCAAGTAGAGTCAAGAAATAAGGACCCTGGAGGACTGTTTTTCTTCTCTCTGGGTAGTGACCTGGGAGAACCTTCAAGCCTAGAGCTCCTCTGCATCCTTTCACTCTTTCCCAATTAAGTAGCAGCCATAGTTTGGTGTGACTGGCCCAGGCTGCAGTTCCAGAGATGGGCCCAAAGTGTCATAAGTGTAATCTGATCCTCCTGGTCACAGTGACCAGTCTCATGAGTGAATGCACAGGACTTCTGTTTGATGGCTGAGGGAAAAGTCTTTCTTGTCCTGGACAATATGGTCTACCAATGTGATCCTGAAGCTGCCTCAGCCATTTGAATACCTAAGGGAAATCAGGATGGGAATGCAGTCAACACATGAAGCAGGAGAGAGCCAAACAAAATATAGAGACACAGAGAGCCCTGATCAAACCTTGCCTGAATGCTCTCAACCTCTGGAATGCAACCTCTAGTTTTTAAACGATGTAACTATTTTCTTTTTTAAGCCAGTTTAATTCTGTTTTCTATTATTTGCGACTCAAACTGATACAGAATTTGGTACTAAGAATGAGGGAATAAACCCCTAAACAGTAGGTTTGGCTGAGGGAAGGAGGGCCAGCAGAGGGCAGTGTGGAGCCCAATATTCCAGCATGCAGGTTGGTCATCCCTATTTAAGGGCAAAATGTCAACTGTCACTTATCACCTTAATTACATTGTGATTTTCTTTACAGTAGAAAAACTTTTTCCTGTATCCATGCCTCTGTCAAAAGCAGAAAAACAAAAAGTAGAATTGAGTACTGCTGGTCCGGAGGAGAGTAGGATCTCAGGCCTGCTTTACTCATTTATATCCTATTCATTATATCACGGCCTGATGTCTATAGGCATTTGAGTTCACAAATCCTGGAGTAGCATCCACCTGATTGTGGGGGTGGGATCGAGAGGAACAGTGATCAGGGAGGGGTAGGGAGTTGAACTACATTATCTCTGAAGTCTTAGGAGTCTATAACACAAAAATAGAGTGTATCCTAATAGCATCTATTGATTTCTTTAGACTATATTTAGTCATTTTAGGCAACTAAGGTATGCATAAAATTAGGAGGCTATCATGATCAAGAGGGTATCATCATCTAATAGTTTGGGAATTATTACTATTATTAATATAGTAACATTAATAATTCTTCCAAATAGTCTCAGTATTGGACCCATATGGGCTCTGTCAAAATAGCTCATGCCACTTAGTATTCTAAAATTTTTTCCCCTTTATTACAGAAATTCTGAACATTACTGTGTCAGAGCCACCAAGAGTTGTCAGGATCTCTATGAGAACACTTTCAGATACAACAGCAAGAAAGAAGATTACGTAAAACCCAGTTCAGACATACCTGTTACTACAGAGCTTTTGTCAGATGAGATGAAAGTGAAACACAAGGAAAGGTAGATTTATTTGTGTTTTTATTTTACAGCATAAATTCTATGAATAGATTAATAGGAGAAACTAACTTAACTGTACTCTTCCCCCAAAAAATATTTTTTAAAGTGGTATAATTAACTCTAAGACAGCACCCAAGAGGTAGAAAAGTGAGGGTTCTGGGTTAGAACTATCTTGAGAGGCAGAATTTCCAGTGGCCTGTGTTTCTAGTACTCCTCACCTCCCGAAACAGTACCAGCCTGAGCCAAGTTTTTTCAAATGATCACCAACAAGATCAGGTGTTTGTAAAATCTTACCAGACAAAATCCGTGTGATTTTATGTGAAAGCCAGTGAAGCATGAATTTGGTTAAATCAGTGTCTTCCCTTTAGCTGGGAAGAGTAAAGGTGTGACTGTGAGTAGAGAGAGGGACCTTTCCAAAGCTGAGCACAGCTCTGGTTGATAATTACATGTATGAAGAGCCCAGCCTTGGAGTGAGACTCCCTGCTTTGAATCCACCTCTGTCACTTACTACCTACAAAACACTGCCCAAAGTACTCACCCTCATTGTGTCTCCATGTTTTCCTATGTAAAATAGAGCTGATAATAGTGTCTCACAAAGTTGTGAGGATTACATGGGCTACTCATGTTAAAACAGAACAGCATCTGGCACATAATATGTTCTCAGTAAAAATAACTATGTCCTTAGCACCTAAACGTTGACATTTTTCAAGAGGGCTAACAATGGCAAGGTATATCATGGGTTTCCATAGCCTGTTAGTTCTAGGATATTGCTGGTCACTTTCTTAGAATTGGTTGACTTCTCCTGCTGACCTGGACCTTTGTTGGAAGATGTTAATTCTCTAGGCTATTTCTCTGCAACATTTCCTAAAGGTCGATTTCAGAGAATGTTTGAACAACATCTGAATTTTACAGTTCTGTAAATTAAGTTAATTACTTTTGCTAAATGATTTCATTATTGGACGCTTAATGGCACATGACATGATACAATAGCTGATGGCCACTTTGCCCTTTTGCTTTATAACAAAACTCTCCTTAAGATAGTATTGGAAGATGCTTCTGGTTTAAGGATTTTTCTTGTACAAACAGGATGTATGTCAAGGCTAAAAATTGGGTTACTGTGCAAACAGGGGAAAGGCAATGAGCACATTACTTATAATCCTATTTTTAGTTCCACCGCCTCCCACACTGCTGCCAGAGTTCTATCAGAAACACAGATGGGACTGCGTTATTCTACTGCTTAATACTCTTCAAATGGCTCCTCACTGCCTAAAAAATGTCCAAACTCCTTAACAAGCCCAAGGCTTTAAACAATCTGGTTCCAATCTGCCCCTGTAAGCTCATCTCTACTCATTCCCTCCTCTACATCCATGTTCTGACTTCTGAATACATCATATACTTACTTGCTTCTATACCTTTTTCTTGTGTTCCCACAATTGCAATCCCTTGCTTATCTTGCATAATATATTCCGCCAAGCTAAACCGATATGCTATTTGTATTTTGCTTCGTGCTTATTTCATCTTTTGCTGCCTTCCGGCAGAATTAATCATTTTCTCTCTGAGTTGCAGAGAACTCAGTTTAAGTACTATACTAGGGATACAATGAGGTCAAAACAGATATCATTCCTGCCCTTGTGGAGCAAACAGTCTAATGGCAAGCCAGACATTAATCAATTAATATACAAATATAAATTAAACTATGATAAGAAGAGGAACATGGTACTATAAGGTCATTTAGGCAGTTAAAAAGGCTTACCTAAAAGATATGAAAAGTAGCAGCAAACAAGGTAAAGGGAGCAAGGAGAGTATTCTAATAAAATCATGTGCAAAATCCCTGCGGCAGGAAAGAACATCAAAGTGTAAGAGCCAAAGTCCAGGGCGACTGGAATGGAAAAATCATTGAGGCACCTACAGTTGGTTGACCTGGAAAACAGCACAACAGCCTTTCTTCTCAAACCTTTATATCATCTACTCTAACCCTTTTGCCTCTAGAGGAAGATAATATGAGATTACAAGAAAATTCAATATAGAATTTGTAAGATTTTCTAATATTCTATTACTGCTAATTCTTAATGATAAGAAAGTGAACCATTCCCTAAAGACTGCTTCTGGCATTCATAAATGAAATTTATCTATTTTATTCTTTTTAGTTCTTTATATACTGCTCCTAACAGACTGTTCATGAGTTACAAAAGCTGTGCCCAATACCAGGAGTTGTCATTGCTCAGAAAATAAAAGCTTGTTTTCACCGGCAGAAGCAAATCAACACAACTCTGCCAACAACCACCACCAGTAAGTCCCCCACCATGACCCCCACGCACACCCTATATATCCTGCAGAGCAGCAGTCCCCAACCTTTTTGGCACCAGGGATTGGTTTTGTGGAAGACGATTTTTCCATGGGGGTAGGGGATGGGGGAATGGTTTGGGGATGATTCAAGCACATTACATTTGTTGTGCAGTTTATTTCTATTATTATTACACTGTAATATATAATGAAATAATTATACAATTCACCATAATGCAGAATCAGTAGGAGCCCTGAGCTTGTTTTCCTGCAACTAGATGGTCCCATCTGGGGGTGGTGGGAGACAGTGACACTCAAAGTGTGTTGCTTACATCCAGTCTATTCTGTAATCTTATTTTGGTTGCTGTCACTGCAGAAAACCCTGCTTCACAAAGGTAGGATGTTGGGAATGGAAGCAGGCATCTCAGTGCTTTTGTGACAATCTCAGGATATCCCCCCTTGACTTTAATCCAGAACGTATGGCAATTTGGAGTTGTCTCAAACATACTTTTAAGGCCACCATCATTTGCGATCTCAAGCAGTTGATCCTCCTGTAGCACAAAGTCGATTCACCTGGCTTATTCACAAACAGGTCGCAGATCCATTCCTTCCCAGTTCGGGGTCTTTTGTGGTTGGACGTAATGCTCAAACTCTTTTGAAAGCTGAGATAGGTGATCATGCACCAGCTGGGAGAAAGAAGGTCCTGGCTTGGTCTCTTTCAAAATCTCTGCTAATGTTTGAAACATGTCAAAAATCCCAATGTTCACTCGTCGCCCCCACAATTCCAGTTCAGCTTTGAATGCAGCCACTTTATCTGCCGACTGGAACACAGCTGTCGTTCTCCCCTGAAGTGACAGATTGAGTTCACTGAGCAGGTTGAATATGTCACACAAGCAAGTTTTGTGATGAATTCTGTGTCACTGAAATGTGCTGGCAGTGGTGACTGTTTTTCTAAAAGAAATCTCTGGAGTGGCTCTCGTAACTCAGAAACTCTGGCCAGTGATCTACCTTTAGAAAGCCACCTCATTTCTGTGTGAAAAAGAAGACGTGTTCTCTGCGTCCATCTCCTCAGAGCTGCGCGAACAGATGTGAGTTAAGGGCATGTACTTCAATGTGGTTGATAATTTTAATCACATCCTGCAAAATGGTGTTAAGTTCAGGTGATGTTTTTCGGCTAGCCAGCATTTCTCTATGGATAACACAGAGCGTAGACTCACATTCAGAAGCGACCCCTTTGACCCGAGTAGTGAAACCAGAAAGCCGTCCAGCCATGGCAGCCGCTCTGTCCACGCATATACCGACACAAAATGACCAATTCAATTTTCCTGATACGTAATCATTCAAAGACTTGAATAGTTCTGCAGCTGCGGGGCTGGTTGGCAACAAAAGTGCACCTAACATATCCTCATGCACATCTTCCTAAAAAATATATCGCACAAAAGCAAGCATTGTTGTCTTGTTGTCAACATCAGTAGACTCATCAACCTGGATTGCATACCATGGTGGCTCGTTAATCCTAGCAATTGTGCCTCAATATCCTCTGCTATTTCATCAATTCGCCTGGTTACGGTGCTAGCCGGAAGAGGAACTCGTGCCACCTTTTGAACTGCAGCCTCTGCTAAAAGTTCACAACAAATGTCCTTAGCAGCAGGCAGGGTCAACTCTTCACCAATAGTAAAGGGCTTCTTAGCGTTAGCAATGAGGTTAGCCACTAAGAATGATGCTCTCAGTGCAGACACATTTGATGAAGTGGTGGCCTTCAATAATTGCTTCTGTTCTTTGCATTCATGTTTTTTCCTTTGGAAAAACTCCAAAGGTTTGTCTTTTAATGCAGGGTGCTTGGTCTCCATGTGGCGAAGCAGTTTTGAAGGTTTCGTGGCTTCTCTGGATAGCTGGTCACCACATATTATACAAAGCAGACTTGGATAATGTGAATCACCTGTTGCAATGAACCTGTAGTTTAAGTAGGACTCTTGGTATTTTTTTTTCAAATGCAACTTTCTTTTTGTTGGCCATCTTAGAGTCTCCTGCTGTCTCATCATTGGGTCTTTCCCCCTTTTCAAAGAAGCTCTCCAGCAATGTTTGTTTCTTACTCATTTTGGCTAGGGTTAGCTTGTTGGCTTACCAAAACTGTGACTGAGACAAGTGCACATGCATGAAAGAGGTGTGGATGGAGGTGGTAAATAATGAGTGGACCAGGTGCAGACTAAAGTAAATGCTGGATTCTGACTTAAAGGCTGCCACCAGATGCAGCTGTACAATTGAAGAACAACAACTCACTTGCCACTATAAAGCCTGCCATCAGATGCAGCTTAATTGTCACTTGCTACTCACTGATAGGGTTTTGATATGTCTGCAAGCAACTGACTTATTATGGTCTCTGTGCAGCCAAACCTCTCTGCTGATGATCATCTGTATCCGCAGCCGCTCCCCAGCACTAGCATCACCGCCTCAGCTCTGCCTCAGATCATCAGGCATTAGATTCTCATAAGGAGCGTGCACATTGCCACCTAGATCCCTCGCATATGCAGTTCACAGTAGGGTTCGTGCTCCTATGAGAATCTAAACTTGCTGCTGATCTACCAGGAGGTGGAGCTCAGGTGGTAATACGACCAATGGGGAGCGGCTATAAATACAGATGAAGCTTCGCTCACTTGCCCGCCATTCATCTCCTGCTATGCAGCCCGGTTCCAAACAGAATAGCGTTCGTGGCACGGGGACTGGGGACTCCTGCTGTAGAGGGTAAAGAAGCTAATCATTGAGGGAACTTAGCTCCAAGTTTATTCCATGTTGCAGTCTTCACAAGATTTCTAGTGTTATTGATCTTAGAAAATTGAGTGTATTGTTCTGAAAGTAAATTCTTAAAAATTTCCTCAAGAGATTCATTTGCCAGAGATTTTTCATAGCAGAAACAAGGGAGATAGTTGCTCACACAGGGTTCATTACAAAAACAAGGGTTTTCCTGGGTGATGGATTCGGAGTTACTTGGTGATTTTATTTTTAAGAAAGGCAGCTTTATACCTGAATCCTATGTGCATTACAATTACAGTTAGAAAATGCAATGATTTGACATTTATTTTACCTATTCGTTCAACAGATATTTACTAAGCTTTTACCACGGCCTCATCACTATGACAGCTATGATTAGAAATACAACATATTTGTGATTTATGTATTTTATTTCCTTAAGCCAGACAACTGAAGTGTAACGGAAAACAAAGCAACCCTTAATAAGACTTGCAAATGTGTTTTATTCACTTGCTCTTCAAATGCATACATATCAGATATTAATTTCCACTTTGTGACTGAGGACACCAGTATGCCACAACTAATTATAGTGCTGGTTACAGAAATGATAGATGGGGAAGCAGGAATTGTGAAGATGAGTCCAGAATCAAAGTACTTCATCACTTTTGATAGAACCAGAACAAAACTTTCCATTCTGTTCATGTGAAATAGATTACAGAGTAAGGCAAAAATGTAACCGGTCTCTCTCAATTCTAAAATTAGGTTTTTTGTGTTTTTACTAAATGCCTCTGTTGGAGCTTCTCTCTAACCATTCAGGACAAGACGTTCCAAAGCTTAAGCCATCAGAGCAGGGAGAATATGGAGTTATGGCAGACAGGGCTGTGCTCAGTTTGTGCTGGTAACTCTGCTTATTACTATAAAAGGAACCATCACCTGTTTGCTCATAAGCTGACTGTCCTCACTAGACATCTAAGTGCACTGTTACAGTGTCCCCTACTAAGTTCAACTTCAAGTTCTGTTCCTTTTAAAGGGAACTTTATGTGACTGTTGCCTGGATACCAAAGACTCCAACTTGTATTGCAGTAGTCCATACTTCTGTCTCCATCTGTCAGGTCTTTAAGATCTTATAAAATCAAACACTCGACCTAGAATTTACAATTGTGAGGAAATTGAATTCCCTCCAAATAGAAAGACGAGGGATGGTAGTTTCTTTTTTCCCCAGTCAAGTCACTGTTTCACAAATAGTTGTCTTTGTGATTCTGAAGAACACAAACGCCTCAGTATTTTATTTTCAATCAAGGATCACCCTTTTCATGTTTGTGCATGTTTAGATTAATTTTTTGAAAATAGTGCATTTGCAACAGGATGACCTCTTTAAAACCAGATCCTTAAGAATTTTGAAATTCTTATGAGCAGAAGCTATAAAAATAACTGAACACTGACAACTAAAATCTGCAAAAATATTTCATCTTGCAAGATACAGTAACTTTAATTCTCTTCTGAGACTTGCTATTTCATTGTTCTTATGACTGATAGGCATCTTTGTGATAAAAATTAAAAACAAATATGAATCCATTCTCTATGGGGACAAGTCTGAAGCCCCATAAACCCTCTGCTGTCATTATGAATGAGAAACTAGCAGTTCTGTTGCTGATATAAACTAAATGGAATCTCTGTAGACATTGTTGCTTTTGTGTTGGGCAGAGAAACAATGCTTCTCTTTCCTTTGGAATTCAGAGTGCACTCTGCCTACAACTTTTCCCTAGTTTGTATGAAAAAAGTTGAATTCCTGTTTGAGCATAAAATCTTAGACAAGATGAGGAGTTGAAATCAAGAAACCTGGGAAAATGATTTGTATAGGCTTCTTCAAGTCAAATTGGAAAAAGGAGCCCAAAGAAACTAGACAGAACCTAACGGCTTTCAAGCAGGAACAGTCTATGTTCTCATTGTGCAATTTCACATGAGACAACCCAGACTTTGAGGGATACACTATTTGTACCATTATATTCTCAGGTGATTACTTTACTAAGGCCAGAGTGTGAGGTCATACCCACCTCCTATATGCAGGATTGGGATTTTCTTTGAAGGCAGTGGATTTCCCACTATCAATCACCTGAGAAGAGGTCATCCCCAGAACAGGAGAGGAAACCCTTGGACTTTGATGAGGGTGAAAACTTATAACCTATTGCTTGCTTCCTGTCAATCTGTAATAAGTCCACAAGTAAGAGACAAACTCTGTTGCTTTCCTGGTAATTAGGATGAAGCCATTGCCAGATAACACTGCCATGAAAACACTCTGGGGAGCAGCCCTATCTATACTATAACTAAGCATGGAAGTGCTGGTAAGATTTCCCAGTATAAGAAGTCTGGGTCTGTGGATGCTGAAAGTCATCCCATCCAGTGGCAGTTGTATGTTTTTCTGTGCTAAACTTCCCTTTGATTATGTCCAAACTTACCATGAAATCTAATTTAAAGTTTGCATCATGATGGATAACTTCCAAAATGGTAGAGTAAGGACCTCTGAAAATCTGCTAGTCACTAAAAGCAATGCGAACACTAGGAAAAATTGTCAAAAACAACCTGTTCAGAGCTCTAGATATTCACTAAAGACTTGAAACAATAAGAGGAGTTTTATTCAAGAAAAAATATGTGACTATCACTAAGAACAGTGAGTGAGTTTGTGGCATTTTAACTTGTCCTAATTCTGTCCTCCTCTCCGCAGCTCCATGGTATCCTTGAAAAAACAACAGCCTTGTAGCCATGGTAGCTGTACATATCAGCAGCCTAGCAGCCACTGGAGGGAACAGAATGGGCTTGGAATGCCTCAGAAGCCCCGTTTCCAGAGAATTGTCACTATATGACTTGTCTGGCAGCTTAACAAAAAGCTCCAATCTCAGGGCTGGTCTTTATGTGACCTGACTCAGAGCTCATTCTGTGAGAACAACTCTATCCCCAAAGTATTTTATGCAAACAATCAGCAGCAATTATATAACATCACAGCTCCTGCTGAGGACAACAAAAAAAGGCTGACCACAGAACTTGAAAGGAAAAACGGGGGAATGAGAAGTCCACAGAGCTTTGAAAAATTTTTATATGTTCCTGGGAATCTAAGCCATGCCCATACTCAGGAGCTTATTTCTATGTCCAAGAAAGACCTGAAGACTCCAATTTCTCACATCTGACAGACGTCGAGGCAACACACAAGCAGGAAGTGAAGGCTAATACAGAGTTGTAAATGACTACTGAAGTACTGAAGTCATGCTGCAACACATAAGCAGAGTTCCTCAGCAAAGACTGAGACTTACTGGTTCAGAGCACTTAAGGAAATCTTTGTCCAATCCTCAGCTGACGACTAAGAAAACCAACCAGAGACTTCAGTGACTGCACATGACAAAAAAGACAGACTTTATGAAATAAGCCCAAGAAAGTCACTAAACAAGCAAACAGCAAGAACAAACCTGGGGAAGGTAAGAATTTGATTTCCAGAGTTGTGACATTATATTATTTAAAATACCTGATTTCTGACCAAAAAATTATGTCACACACACAAAACAAATCAACAAATAAAACCCAGAAAAATATAGCCCATACACAGAAAGTCAATAGAAACCTTCCCTAGATATCAGACTTATATTTTAAACATTTGGACAAACACTTTAAATCAGCTATTATAGATATGTTCAAAGAACTAAAGGAAATCATGTCAAAGAAAGTATGAGACCAACATTTCAGCAGATAGAGAATAAAGAGAAAAAAAATAAAATATAAATTGTGGATTTGAAAGGGACAATAACTGAAATGAAAAAATCACTAGCAGGGCTCAACAGCGCATTTGAACTGGGGAAAAAAAGAATCAGCAAACTTTAAGATAGGTTAATTAAGATTATCCAGTTTGAGGAACAAAAAAGAAAAAAGATAAAGAAGAATGACTAGAGCTTCAGATATCTATGAAATACTATAAAAAATACCAATGTATGCATAATGGGAGGGCCAGAATGAGAAGAAAGAGGCAGAAAGAATATTTGGAGAATAATAATCAAAAACTCCTCAAATTTGATGAAAACTATTGATCCGCACATCCAAGACACTCAACAAAACCCAAGTAGAATAAAGTGAAAGAGGGCCACACTTAGACACATCATGTTCAAACTGTCAAAAGACAAAGAGAAAATCTTCAAAGTGAAAAGTGACTCATTATATACAAGGGATTCTCAATACGATTAACAGCTGAGTTCTGATCAAAAACCAATGAGACCAGAAGACTGTAGAATTACATATTCAAAGTCCTGAAAGGAGAAAAATGTGTCCACCAAGAATTTACATTGTGCAAAACTATTCTTCAAAAATGAAGGAAAAAGTATGACATTCTCAGATAAACAAAAACTGAGAGAATAGTTAGCAGTTAACTCATGGCCAACACCAACCCATCTTAGATTACCTACAACTCATGGTCTAATAATTCTTTTTCTGTTCCCACTGTTGCTCTTCTTATCTTAGACTTGAAACTTGGCCCTGACTTTTTAATTCCAAACTAAAAATGGGTCTGAATTTCTGAATTTGTTTAGAACATATGTATACATCAATGGGAATTAATAAACACTTATTAAACTTTAATGTAACCAAGCAGCAGATTTAAAAGTGCACCTTCTCCTATTTCCAATTGACATGTAGGTGTAATTCTGCCTCTCTAAGGCTAGGAGCATATCCATAATGTAATTCATGTTCTTTCCAAAGTGTATTTATATATTCAGCAGGTAAGAATCAAGGGAGCTCATTAGAAAGGTGGAAGAAGGAGCTAATTACAACCATTTTCCAAAATTCACATCAAACTTTTAACTCCTAATAGTTAATTAAGCACTTCAAAAAAAGGTAATCATTTGAAGGCTCTGAATATAGACTGCTCATCTTTGGCAAAGATGCTGAAAAAAAATCAAGCACCATATTCTACCTGCCTATCTGGATATGCTCAGCCTCAGCCCCATTATCTTGGACAAGCCTTGTCAGACCAGCCTCCTCCCCTATCCCTAGAACTCCATGCTACAGGACACTTTGGATATGCCATGCTCTTTCTAACTCAGTGGCTCTATTAACCTAGTCATATTACTCACATCTGAAGACCAGAACACCCCCTCCTCTGTAAACCCTTTTCTGATGTCCTGAACAATTGGTCACTCCCCACTCTGCAGTTTCACCTCTGCTTTTATTTCTTGGAAGTGCCTATCACATTATACAGTAATTATCTGCCCACAGCTTAGCTGCTGCCACTGCTAAACTCTGATCTCCTCCAGAAACTTCAGTGCTCATGGATCTCTGTATTCCTGACCCCCAGCACAGTAACCAGAAAAGGCTCAGTGAGTTTTGATCTAGTGAACTATCTGAAATAGAAAACTAAATTTCACTAGTGAATTATAGGTATAAAAGCCTTTAATGGAAGGTGGGGTTCCTTAACACAACATTTTCTAACAGTCTCTGCTAATAAGCTCTCTGATAATCCACCAATGTAAAGAAAACTCCCTACTTCCTCATGACTGCCATTGATATAGAAGGGATGTGAGTAGTCAGTGTTCACATCTAGGGTTTTATGAATGTTTTGCTTATTTGGATAAACACATGTTGCAGTACTCTCGAGAAGCAATCAATGCTAACATCAGCAACTGTTCACTCATGCAAATCTATGCCTGATCAGGTCTCCTCACAAGTATTGCAAATATACCTAGGCATGCCTGACTCTAAGGATGAATGCAAGTTCTGCCAGGGAATGCAATATATATATATTTTTTTCAAATATATATATTTGAGCACCTTAATTATCTAATAATTCCAAGAACATATATCCTAGTATCTAACACAATGCTTGGCATGTGGTAGATGATCAATGTGTGTTGTCAATTAATAAAATGGTCTTGATTTAAATAGTATAATTATCTCCTGAATCTTTCCCTATCTTTATCCCCAGTTCTATCCCTGGTCAAAGGCCGAGCCCTCTCTTTCAGCACACCTTTTCAGAGGAAATAAATACTTTTTCAGAATGATCTTCTGTAGTTATTCCTCTTGAGACCAGTTCAGCTTCCACTGCCAGCACTTGATGTCTCTAATATAAATGCTTTTCCAGTTTCCCATTTCACAATTTGCACTGAAATAGTAACAAGTTTAATTTGATCACACAGAAATAGTCTCTTTTCATTGGGCTCACAGCTCTTGTGAGCTTTCTTGAATTCACTTTCAAGCCTTTTCTAAGTGACTTCTGCAAGACAATCATAAAATTTCTTTGTCTCCCAATTTTTCTCCAACTTTCTTTTCTAAAACCTTTAGTATTTATTTTCTGCATCCAACTCTCATTTACTTTTCTTTCCCTAAGATCAACTCCATGGTCTTAAAGATCAGCAGTAATGCTGTCTTTCCTTGGCCCATTTCTAAATACTATGGAGTCACCTTTATACCTGTAGCCAAATAGACTTCAGTGTAGTCAAAAAATTGGAAACTGAAGTGGTTCTGCACACTCCTCTTAATGATGGAATTATAATGTTGGTTTACACTGATCATTAAAGAGTTCAAGTTACTGATTAGTCTTTGGTTATATCCATTTTTTTTAGAAATGTCTTTCTTTGGAAAGGAACATTATTACACAAAGCCACCAGCTGTAGTAAATGTGTAGCTGTAATTTTATAAGAATAAAGCCCACTTTTTAAAAATTAAAGCAGGAATGGTTCTTTAGATATACATACAAAGGAGCTTTAGTTTACATACTGCAGATACAAGCAGATACTCAGCTAACACTTAAAAGTAGGATGTTGATTTTTCTCCTCCTCTTCTTCTTCACTTCCATTCATTTCTCTTAAAAACAGTGGCATGGCCAGGGGCCAAGGATGTGGCAGGATCAAGGTGGTAGCAATGTGGTTGAGAGATTGATTACATATAGGTAGTTGAGTAAGCAAGTACATATATCAATTATAATGGGAGCCAGGTTCTCAATGAAATGTGAGGCAATGTTAATTGCTAGGGCAGGAAGAGCTGTGAGGGGAAATTTGAGAAGAGAGTAGTCTTGAAATACTCATTTTGGAAAGTAGAAAAGCAAGCAAACTAGGAGGTATAATACAGTTGTCAGATGATGTTCAGTGGACAATTGACATTTGTTCTATGTATTGGTTTCTTATTGGTGCTGTAATGAATTATCAGTTAGTTGGTAGCTTAAGACAGCACAGCTTTATTATCTTAGTGCTGGAGCTTAGAACATGAAATGAGTTTCACTGGGCTAAAATCAAGGTGTCAGCAGTCCCTCTGGAGACTCTAGGGTAAAACCTGTTTCCTTGCATTTTCCAGCTTCTAGAGACCACCTGGATTTTTAAAATTCTGATTTCTTTCCCCTCCTCAAAGGAAGCAGTGGAGCATCTTTAAATCACTCTCCCTCTCTCTCTCTCTCTGACTGCTGCTTCCATTGCCACTATATCCCCTACTCTGACTCTGCTTCTGTCATTACATCACCTTCTCTGAATGTCCATCGTATAAAGACTTTTGTGATTACATTGCATCCAAAAGCTAATCCAGGATAATACTGTCAAGATTTTTTTTTCCCTTTCTTAAAAAATTGAAGTATAGTTGATTTACAATGTTGTGTTAGTTTCTGGTTTACAGAAAAGTGATTCAGTTATGCATATATATATGTATTCCTTTTCAGATTCTTTTCCATTATAGGTTATTACAAGACACTGAGTACAGTTCCCTGTGCTATACAGTAGGACCCTGTTGTTTATCTATTTCATATATACTAGTGTGTATACATTAATCTCAAACTCCTAATTTATCCCTCTCCCCCTTTCCCCTGTGATAACCATAAGTTTGCTTTCTATGTCTGTGCTTATTTCAAGATTCTTAATCACATCTGCAAAGTCCCATATTCAGTTTCTAAGGTTTGGAATATGCACATCTTTGATGGAGAGCATTATTCTCTCTACCACATTCTATGACTCTGAAGTGAGAACAGTCAAAAAAGTTGTACTTTTCTACAGCTGTTAGGGGGGAAAAGCATGGAGGAAGTAAAGGGCTTTGTTTTACCAAGACTGTAACCCTGGAGGGAGAAAGGGAGAAAAGGTCATTGTAGTGATGGATCTTGGACTCTAAGTTGGAGAAGAAAGGAAGAGAAGACACAATGGAGTGGGAAGGATGATTGATAATTAGACTGTGGTAAGACCAGTGGGCTAAAGGTCTCAATGAGATCAAAGAATTGCTGAGTGGGATGCCTAAAAGAGACTAGTGGATGCAAGGAATCAAGACTTCAGAAGTGTGTATTCATGCTGTGGAGGAGGTCAGAGGTGTGACCATGGGAAAGGACAGCTGAGGCGGGGTGACAGAACAATTATTGGATGCAAGGTAGTCGTTTGCAATTGTTCCGTTTAAGAAATTGGAAAAAGGGAAGTCACTGAATAAAGGGAGTAAGGTTGAAGCTTGTCAACACATGCAAGCCATGGAATCAAAGTTAAAAAAAAAAAAAAAAAAAATATATATATATATATATATATATATATATATGCTTATTTTTCTAATCCTGTAGCATTTGCTTAGCAAAACCAAAACACAATTCAGGGGTATTATTGGATAGAAAATTAAAATTATTCCTATGCTGCACCTCTTCATAGAGAGCTAGAGCTAGTAATCTGGGTTACTTAGTGTTGTGGCCTGAATTGTGTGCCAAAATTCATATGTTGAAGCCCTAAACCCCAGCACCTCAAAAGGTTACTATATTTGGAAATTGGAACTTTGAAGAGGTGATTAAGTTAAAATGAGGCAAAGTAGGATGTAATTCAATCTGATTGTTGTCCTTATAAGAAGAGGAAATTGGACACTCAAAAAGAGAGACACCAGGGATATGCATGCACAGAGGAAAGACCATGTGAGGACATAGTGAACAGGCAGCCATATATCTGCAGGCCAAGGAGAGAGGCCTTACGGAAACCAAACCTGACACCTTGATCTTGGACTTCCCAGCCTCCATATCTATGAGAAAATTCCTGTTGTTTAAGCCAACCAGTCTGTGGAATTTTGTTATGGCAACCCTAGCAAACTGATGTACCTCGTTTGTTTTAGAGATTATTATTTAGAAATTGTTCCTAATTTTAACACTACTTTAGAAAGTTCTTTCTATCTGGAAAGTTCTTTTGAGTAAGGATCTCGGAATTCATTCCATCTTACTTCATCTTGAATTCTCTGACTCTTAGTAGAGAGGGCGATGAGAAGTATTCATGTGAGTAGGTGAGAGGTGATGGCCTGTTTCCCATTGATGCCCAGACTGCTTTGATCTGCATAAATTCAGCCTTGACACAAGGAGATTATGTTGTGAAATCTTCATCGACAAGGACACACACCAAGTCTTTTCCACAGACTGTGCCTGGAAAGGTTTGAGTGCAAGCTGGCAGTAATAAAAGAGCAACCCAGGAGTCAAATCCTTTCCTGCTTGTCTCCATTACGTGTCTTCCCTGCGGCAACTTATTTGCCACTGGCAGGCAGGCAGGGAGGTTTTGTCATTTACAAATTAAGGTGTTTGTGCTAAAACACTCAGGAAACCAGCAGAAGTAGAAGGAGAGGTTGTATAGTCCTACATAAGTAAGAAGTGAAACATGAAAATTAAGTAAATCATGAAGGATGATTTGGCAAGATGACCCACATTCTATTACACAAGATATTAAAGAAGCAATTTCATCTATTTAGAAATATTACAACAGGAACATAATGTTGTGTCCTTGTGTAGTCCAATTCTTGCTTCTGAGCTACCACATTAATTTATGGGTATATTTCTACTCTCTCTGATCTTGAAATGTTTATAGAAACTACCAAACTTTTGGCCACCAAGCAATTTGTGAAGTTCCTGTAAGAAAAAAAAAGAAAGAAAGAAAGAAAGAAAGAAAGAAAGAAAGAAAGAAAGAAAGAAAGAAAGAAAGAAAGAAAGAAAGAAAGAAAGAAAGAAAGAAAGAAAGAAAGAAAGAAAGAAAATGGGTCTGTAAACACAAGCTGGGTGAGAGTTTTGGTGTTTGTGTCCAGTGTCATCAATTGGACATATTATTGGCAGCAGAAGCCTGTGGTAAGAATCTATACCTGTGCACTCAGTTGAAGCAGGCCACCTGCCTGGTCCACTGTGACTGCCTTGAGAGCAACTGCTGCCCCATCAAGTAGTTCACTCCTTATTTAACTTGCCCAATGGGGCCTCCCCACTGTTCCATCAGCTAATGCAGCAGGTGCAGTGTGGATGCTCTCATCATGAACATGTCTGGATTTAATGATGCTCCATTTGATGCCAAAGAGACTGTGTATAAACAGTAGTCCTGCCATGAATGCCTGCCATTGCCAAAACACATGGCAAGAGAAGAGCATGTTTTAGCATGCTTACAGCGCAAAGGGGTACATGCATGTATTTTTAAACAAACAACAGAGTTAAAGGCATAATTATTGCTCCTGCCTCCTTCACATTGGAATCTCCTGTACTATGAGAAAACAACCAATCTTAATATGTTACATAAAATCATAGAATTCAAGCCCCTCATTTCACAAACGAAGCCTAAAGACTTTGTTCAATATCACATGCAAGGTCATGCTGATTTCTTAATATTTGATCAAATGTACTTGCTGAAAGTTCACAGGCCCAATGCCCACAATTTCTGATTCAGTGAGCCTGGACCAGGCCCAGGAATCTCCATTTTAACAAGCATTACTGGTGACTGCAGGCAGGAGAGACATACTGGGATAATTAAAGGCAAGTCTCAAGCATCCTTTCATTTCAGCTGGAAGAACTCATTTCAGCACTTTTTCTGTGGCAGGTCAAGTGGTAAGGAAACTCCCCTAGCTTTTGTTTGTCTGAAAAGTCTCTCTCTCTCCTATGTTGCTGAAAGACAAAATTTGCCAGATAGAGTATTCTTATATGGCAGGTTTTTTGGTTTTGTTTTTTTGCTTTCAGCAGTGTGAATATATTATTCCACTTTCTCCTGGCCTATGAGGTTTCTGCTAAGAAATCCACAGACACCCTTATGAGGGTTCCCTTTTAAGTTACAAGCTTCTCTCCTCTTGTTGCTTCTAAGATTCTCTCTTTGTCTCTGATTTTTGATAGTTTTACTTTAACATGTCCTGGAAAAGATCTCTTTGAGTTTTGAGAGGGACCTATGTGCTTCATGAACTTGGATATCCAAATCTCTCCCCAGATTTGGGAAGTTCTCAGTAGTTATTTCTTTAAATAAGCTTTCTTCCCTCTTTACTCTCTTCTCCTTCTGGAACTCCATATTGTTTCTTTTCCTTTTTCTTTCTTTTTTTCCTTTTTTTTTTATGATATCCCATAAATCACATGCCTCCTTCTTCACTCTTTTTCTTTTTCCTTTGTTCTCTTCTGATTGGATAATTTCAAAGATCCTGTCTTCTAATTCATAGATTCTTTATTTTGCTTGACCCGTTCTGCTATTGATGCCCTTCACTGCACTTTTCATTTTTTTCATTCTATACTTTAGCTCTTGAATTTCTGATTTCTTTTTATGATTTTCTCTTTGTTAAACTTCTTATTTTATTCATGTATTGTTTTCCTGATTTTGTTGAATTGTCTTTCTGTGTTTTCTTGTAGCTCATTGAGCTTCCTTAAAACAGCTATTTTGAATTCTTTATCAGGTAAATCGCAGATCTCCATGTCTTTGGAATCAGTTACTGAAAGATTATTGTCATCCTTTGGTGGTGTCTTGTGTTCTTGATTTTTCATGTTCCTTGAAGTGTTGTGTTGCTGTCTTTGCATTTGAAGTAGCAGTCCCTACTCCAGTCTTTACTAACTGCCTTCAGGAGAGAAATATCTACTATCAAGTCTTGTTAGGGTTTCTGAGGCCTTCTCAGACCTTGAGATACTCCTGCTCCACACTTGATGCTCCTCCTCGTGGCAGAACATTTAAGCTTGTATGCCTTCCCTTGACCCCGCAGTGCACCAGGATGGGTACTGACAGCCTCCTTTTTGCTTTCCCAAGGGTGGAATTAAAGCTCAAGTTTGTGGTTCCTCCCTGGCCCACAGATTCAGGCTGGCTTTCCATGTTTGCTCACTAGCTGTCTGCCACTGCTCATTCTCACTAGCACCAGGAGCCAGCCAAAAGTTCAAAAGCTGTGTGGATGAGGCTGCAGAATGCTCAGGGCGGTTGGGGAGCTCTGCAGGTGAGGCATCTCTAGCAGCTAGTGGGTAGGCTTCTTGACAGAGTCCGTAACACTGTGAGTCACATTCACATCCATTTAATGCCCTCTGAGAGTCCCCTCTGCCACTCTCCCAGCTTCCTCCCAACCCCCAAGTCATTCAGCTCATAGCTCAGTACTCTGGATGGGGTGAGAGAGAAATGGGCTTCTTTGGCAGCATCCTGCACAGCTGGGGAAGCCAGACATCCACTCACATGCTCTCACTTTCCCCTGCAAGAAAAACCACAAACCAAAAAGGTCTCTCTTGGCACTGAGCTGTGCCACCTTGGGGAAGACATGATTTAGGTAAAGTCAAACTGTTCTTACCCTCTCCAATATGTCCAAACTCTTTTTTACATTTTCTCCAATGGTATGCTGGAACTTCACTGCTGAAAACCTAGCCTCTCACAAAGGTTTTCTTATTCATGGGTGATTGTCTAAGACAGTGTTCTCTAGGGGCTCCTGGACTGCAACCAAGAAGGGCTGGAGCTGGTTCATGGGTCACTGCAGGGTCCACAGCCAGAACCGAGGTCTGTATGCCTATTGTCCAATGCACAAGTGAGTCCCCTCCCAAGCCCCTTGGTGTATGGTGCTGGATCTCACAGCTCCCACAAAGGCATTTTCTATGCATGGATGCCAAATTGTTGCTGTTAAGGGGGGGGATACAAATGAGGGATGTCTTATTAGCCCATGTTGCTGATGTTACTCCCTCACTATGTTGATTCTTAAAGCATCATCCCAGTAGAGGTTCTTTTTTTTTTTTTTTAATATTTAAAGCATACAATTTGATATTTTTTTCTATTAGTAATGTATGTATGGCAATCCCAATCTCCCAATTCATCCCACCCCAACACCCCCCCACTCTCGCTCTCCCCACTTGGTGTCCATATGTTTGTTCTCTACATCTGTGTCTCTATTTCTGCCTTGCAAACTGGTTTATTTGTACCATTTTTCTATATTCCATATATATGTGTTAATATACAATATTTGTTTTTCTCTTTCTGACTCACTTCACTCTGTATGACAGTCTCTAGGTCCATCCATGACTCTACAAATGTCCCAATTTCATTCCTTTTTACAGCTGGGTAGTATTTCTAGAGGTTCTTTAGAACACAGTTCAAGATGTGAAAAATCTGAGTGTTGGGTTATTCAGACCTCAATTCCCTTCCAAATTTACTTACCTTGTTTCTAATCATGAACGGATCTCAAATAAATTTAGTCACTTTCCCTTACTTTTTTGGAGGAAAAATAAATGCAGTTGTTACAATTTTCATTAATGAGAAAGTATCTGATACTTAGAGTTATATAAAATGATAATGGCCAAAGTAACACACACAACAAATTAGAAGACAGGGGTCAGCTTATAGAACCAGTGAGACATACAGACAAGTATTCTAAGTACCAGAATTACCAGAGCTGTTCTATAAACATTCATTCAGCAAGCACTATCTGCAAGTCTCTGTGCTATAGATGCTATAGGAGAGTCAGCCTCCTACAATCTTCAGAATCTCTGATTGGAGAGGAATGAATGCAAATAAGCGATCAATAGTGTCCAGTTCATTCACCCAAGTTGCTGATAACACTTGAGGAATAATTTAATACTACATATATAGTTTAAACAGTGGAGCACTAGAGCTGGCTCATATTGGCTTGCAAGATCCAATTATTAAATTTTCAGGAATTTTGCAACCTGGGTGTTAAATACAACGTAATTAAAAATTAAATAAACTTACAATTAAATTATATTACAAGTAATGGATATATATAATCAAAACTCATCACTTCCTAATGATTCTACTACATTTTACTATCACCTATATTCTTGAGGTTATGTCTAGGATATCTGTTTTGTGAAAATACTATAAAATAGTGTTCATCTCTTTCCAACCTCTCATTCAATAATATCACATTGGTAGCTTGAAATCAGCCATGATGGTAGTATTTACACCACAGAAACCAGAAAAAGCTACAAATCAGGGCTTGATTTACTGTTTTGTTGACACTCAGACTGAGATTCGGCAAACACCTTCTATAAAAGGTCAAACAGTATTTTAGGCTTTGCAGGCCCCACAACTACTCAATGCTACCATGGTAGAGAGAAAGCAGCCACAGACAAAACGTAAGTGAATAACAGAGCTGCATTTCACTATAACTATTTACAAAAACAGGGGCAGCCAGACTGGACCCACAGGCTGTAGCTTGTCAACCCATGGTCTAGACTTAGCAAAGTCATAGGTAAAATGTTAATGTACATCAAATTCAAAAGAATTTCATAACATAAGGTAGTCATTAAATTGTATAGGGCACAAAAAAATGAGAAAATATTTTTCCAGTATTCTAAAACTATCATCCAATTCAGCAAAAAGTCTGTCATCACTTTGATGAGCCAATGAACTTCTAACATACATCACAGCCATTTCACTTTTATCTTACTTGCTGACATAAATAAAAATATCAACAGACATTTATGTTGGAATCACACTTTTAAAAAATATAGGTATTTATTCTGAAATAATAAATGTGTCTCAATTCTTGATCAGATGTAAAAAGGTTTTTAAATTGGCTGACATAATCATTTAGATTTTTTTTTCTCTTTTTCTTTTCCTTTTCTTCCTTTCTTACTTTTAAATATTAGGACTTAGAACACTTACCTCTAGTCCTTATTTTACTAACTTGCTGTACAAACTAGGTCACTTTGAGCTAGAGGTAACAGAAAACAATTCAATCTGTCTTCAAATATTAGAAAGTTTCTTGGCTTATATAAGACATAGGACTGGAAGATTGAGCCGGTTTCAGGGTTGATATCATCTATGGCTCTGGCTCCCTGCTGTTCTGCCCTCGTGTGTGTGTGTGTGTGTGTGTGTGTGTGTGTGTGTGTGTGTGTGTGTCTTCCCATTTAGGCTGGATGTGAAACGACTGTAGCACTTCTGGGCCACACAACAGCACCCAGAGGAAGACAATTCCTAGAAGAAGGAGGAGGCTTTTCCCATAATCCATAGCAAGCCTCTCCTTCATGCTTTTTGGCACAGATTGGGTCATGTGACAGTTTTTGAACCAATCCCAGGTAAGGTGGATAGGCTTAACCAGAGGCCCAGCCTGGAGCCTGGGTGGGATCAGCTTCCCCTGAGATATATGGACTGAACTGGATGGGGTTGCACACCTGAACAAAAGGGAGGAGGGGGAAAATGAATACGGAAAAGGTCACTGAAGAGAACCCACTACTGTTTATTTTTATTTAGCTTCTCTGTTAGCTTTCTTTGCAGCTTGCATCTCAACTGAAACCTTTAGTAAAGAGTTGCTCAACAAGTTTACAACTTGAAGAAAATAACTGAAAATAGTTTTAGATACTTAACTGTTGGAGTTTAAATCACAGCAAGCAAAAAAATTGAAAACAAACTACATATTTAACTATGAGGAAATTATGTCGTTGAAATATTGTAAATACATTTGACGTGGTAAGATGTTCATGAAATAGCATAGAGAGGAAAAAGCATGTTGTAAAATAGTATTTTAGAATCAAAAAATAAAACAAAGACCACCAGTGCTTTAAAAGGAAAAAAATAAAATAAAAACAAGCCAAGTTGTGTTCATCACCTTAGCAGGCAGAAAAACTCAAACCAGTGAGGAAATCACTGAGTACTTTGCTCAGGGGGGAAAGTAGGTGTTAGAGGTGCTTACACTTATTAAGCACTGGAAATTAGCCTCTGGGAAGTGATGGAACAACTCCATTGGTCTGTAAACAGTTGATAACCACAAGCCCCACAGCTCATTGATAAGCATCTCCAGTTAGTTCCAGTAAGGGTCAAAGTTCATAGTCTTTAATCAACTTAATTGCTTAGGACCAGTTGCAATGAAATGCAGCATTCAATTCTGATATCTCCTAGATGAGAGTAAAATTATTTTTATACCACTATCAACTTCCATCATCAGCGTTCAGCCATTAGTATTTAAAATAGAGGGAACTGAAATCGGAAAACTGGATACACAGGAGATGAAAGAGTTGAGAAATCAGAAGATGAGATGACAGATTAGCCAGAGCAGGAAGCCACTACCCAGACCCTAGACTAGTGGGACAAAGGGAAAAGTGGTGACGGTATAGCCCAAAAGCTAAGGTTGACTGATGGAAACTAGGACCTCCATCATCCTATCTCACAGAAGCTGGAGGAGATGCTCCTCAAGGCAGAGAGAGGGAGATGGAAACACCCTGGCTTCTCCCTTCCTCCTGCCCTCCAGTCTCTCACAAAGGCCTCCCATTGGCCAAACCTCAATGAACCTGGATGATGAGGTGGAGGGGAAGGGGTAAATAGGAAGTGCTGTTTGCTGTGGTCAGAAGTAATGTATTGAATATCTGACTGCAAAATAGTTCTAAGCCTGGCACAGAGAACCTGCCAATGAATGTGTGAATGTATGTAAATATACATTTACAGGGATGCTTCTAGAAGTCCATCCATGTGGAAGAAAGTTAGTCTTTTTTTCTAGGTTATAATAGGTTTTTTTCTATTTAATTTTTCATATTTTCTTATTTTTCTTCAATGACTATCTATTACTAAAGTTATTTTTTTAAGATTACAAGTTTTTTTTTAGAAACTAAGTATTATAATAGGAAGCTATTATTGCAAACTTTTGGTCAACAAATCACTGCTGATTTTTTTTTAATTTTTTTAAAATTAATTTATTTACTGGCTGCATTGGGTCTTTGTTGCTGCCCACAAGCTTTTTTAGTTGCAGCAAGCGGGGGCTACTTTTCATTGCCATGTGCAGGCTTCTCATTGCGGTAGCTTCTCTTGCTGTGGAGCACAGGCTCTAGGTATGCAGGCTTCAGTAGTTGTGGCACACAGTCTCAGTAATTGTGGCTTGCAGGCTCAGTAGTTGTGGCACCCAGGCTTAGTTGCTCTGCAGCATGTTAGATCTTCCCAGACCAGGGATCAAACCCATGTTCCCTGCATTGGCAGGCGGATTCATAACTACTGCACCAGCAGGGAAGTCCCAAATCACTGCTGTTTTTCAAAAAATCTATATTGTTATTCATGCCCACATTGTCTAGAAGGCATATAGGTATAATCCACCATGGGGGATATTCACATTCCTCAGAGCAGAATATTTACAAAAACAAACAAGTCTTCTTTTTGCTACTATTAGGTGCCTCGCATAATAAAACAAATATTATTGTTTTCATAATAAAACATATATTATCTCATAATAAAAAATATATTATTGTCCTCACAGATGGACTCCTTACTCTTAGCAAAGCTCCCATCTCCTCCAGGCATGAGAAGTGGAAGTCAAGAAGTAGTTAAAGGGAAGGTAATCTCATTCTGCCACAGTTTTAATGGTTCAACTATTTTCTTTCTCTGTAAGAGTAAAGTATTAATTGCAGGATTATCACAAGGCTGGCAGTAAACAACTGCAAAATGCTGATGGATGAAGTTTTAAGTTTAATGTACTTAAAGGTGACAGCTCAATACACAGGAAGACATAAATAGGGAGTTACACAGCAGCATGACCAAGCTTCCAAATCCCCAGGAACACCCCGAGATACTGAGAGCACGAGAGGAGATGGGGTAGAATCCAGTGTGCTCTCCTTAGCCCTTCTCACAGAGTTCTTATAATCTTCTGTCCCTGCCTGCAGATTCTGTCCATCTGCTCACCTGTCCAGTAAACACAAATAACTACTAACAACCCCAATACATTCCCAAATGCCTCCAGATAGGTTGAGAAACTGAGTGAACTAAAAGTCAATTTTGCCCTGGCATACTACCCCCCTGGTAAAATGCACATCAAACTTGGCTGCCTGTTAAAATCACCAGGGAAATTGTGAGTGGATGAGTCTTGTGTGGACCTGGGGCATCCACAGTTCTAAACACTAGTCAGGTACAGCCAGGGTTGAAGATCACAACTCAGAACCAGTCACAGACCTACCAAGAGTTATCTCAGAAAGTGCTTCTTAATAAGCGTAAATGAATCTGCCACTGGGAATGACACCACAGGTTCTCTGCCTCTCTTCCCCAAGGAAGAAACTAACTGGAATTTTCCAGTTGTTAACTTTAGACACTTTTAAAAAGCCATTTGCCTCACTATCACCCTCACTTCAAAAGGAGGATGGAAGGAAACCGGGTCCACTTAGCCTGCTGCCTGGGGCCAAAGATCCCAGAGTAGAGTGAGGGGTTCAAGAAGGGTAAACCATTTACCCACTTCTCCACAGGTATTTTGGCACACTGTAGCTTTCATAATTTTTAGTTCTCAGATAAGACCTGTCCATATTAAAATTTACATACTCACACACACACACACACATACACACACACACACACACACAAATCTTCTGGGCTTAGTCCAAGTCCTGCTTTGAATAATGGGCCCTTAACTATTATATCACTTCCCTCATTTTGCTAATGGAGAAATTGAGAAAGGGGTCACTTTGGTTTTCAACTTAAATGTCTCTTCTCCCAAAGAAGAGTCCCAGTTCCGCCATAAGGTACATTAAAGCCCTAGTTCTGTAGTCCCGTCACCCCCTCTCCTTCCCCTATCAGACCCCATTCCACACATCTTACAATAGCTGGGATTGCCCATCAGTCTCAAGTCCCTGAGAACAGAGACTGTGTTCTCCTGTTCCTCAGTGTACCCCCAGTCCCAGGTACTACATCACATTTTAGGGGAGATAATAGCTCTTCTTTCATCTTCATCAAGTGAATGCCATTTTTGGTAGGCATGGAGTGAAATATCCTAATTTCTCTTTTACAAAAACACATTCCACCTTAAGGAACATGATAGGAACATGCATTCTTTAAAAACCATGTTACTGTCATCATGCATAACAACACCTTCAGAATTGACTTCGAGGTTTGGGCCAGGTCTAATAATTAAAAAAAAAAAAATCCTGACAGAAAAATGAGGAAGATTTAAAAATGTAGCTTAAATTGTATCAGAAAGAATTACCAAGGTTTTTATTTCTAGAAAGAAATATGATATGTGAGGGGTAGTGAGCTGAAAAGTGAGCAGGCATCAGAGGCAAATTGAAGAGGAGCCCGCTGGCCAGGACACAGGAGAATTTTTAGATGATTACATACAGTTTTGGCTGGGATTTACAAACTTACTGGTTTGAGAGTGCTTGGAAGAAAATCAGCAGCCTGATCGTCTAAAAAAGTAAAACTGCAAGATTTGAGCCAACAGTGCAAGGCACTAATCTCGAATACCTAGAAATCTGCCCAATTTTTGAGTTGAGAATATTGTGGAAGAACATGTGTAATAGGTTGTATATTTTTAGAATCTCATACTTTTTCAAATGCTCTCACTTTTCCTTTCACTTTGAAGAAAAGCATTTGCTTATTAAAATAATATATTCTTTCCCAGCTTCCACATCAACTTTCTATACCCTTGAATGCATGAATATTTGGCTTTTGTTTTCTTACCTTTCTTTTAGAAAGACTACTATGTTTGGGGCTTCCTAGGTGGCTCAGTGGTTAAGAATCTGCCTGCCAATGCAGGGGACACGGGTTCAAGCCCTGCTCCAGCAAGATCCCACATGCTGCAGAGCAGCTAAGCCTGTGCACCACAACTATTGGGCCTGCACTTTAGAGCCTGTGAGCCACAACTATTGAGCCCATGTGCTGCAACTACTGAAGCCCATGCACGTAGAGCCCGTGCTCCACAATGAAGAGTAGCCCCCACTCACCACAACTAAAGAAAGCCCGCGCACAGCAAAAAAAGACCCAACACAACCACAACCAACAAAATAAATAAATAAATTAATTAATTAATTAATTTTAAAAAAAGAAGACTACTATGTTGGTTTCCTTAAACACATGGTCTCTGCTAGGTGAACTGTGTCTTTTAAAAAACTTCTTCTTTCATATGAAAAGAAAAAGACCCTACTAAGTCTCTTTTCAAACAATTCTGTAGAATTTTTTTCTTCCTTGCCTTCCACATCTTGTGAACTCATGTGTTACTACCAATACCTCCATTTGCTTCACAAAAATGAAGATCAGGTATATGCACTCCTCTCCTAGGTATCTGGCAAAACTCAGAGAGGAGGCTGTGATTTTCTTTTCCACAAGCCATCTTGTGTGCCCTCTTGCATTCTCCCACAGGCAGGATGGAAGTGCACTTTGTATTTCCTGCTCCCCATCTCACCAGCTGATCTTCCTATTTGGCCTTCCTGGGAGAGGGTAAGAAGACTAGTTTCTATAAGTACAACATGTGGTGGGAGAGGGTAAGAAGACTAGTTTCTATAAGTACAACATGTGGTCAGAAAGAAAGGCAGTGTCCAAAGAGCAGCATCCCTTTGGTGATAGGAAGGGCAGGCAATAAAGAGATGCTATTAGGGAGAACTGCATAAGAACAAAGAATAAATTTGAGCACTCAGGCTACCAGGAGACAAGTTGATGTGTTGTGGACCAAGCTGAATTAGGAACTAAAGAATTAGAAGATAGTAGTAAACATCATACTGTTGGACTTAGTCTCAATAGTTAACATGAACATGGTGAGCCAGGTCAGTACCAGGTTACCAGCTCTGACACCAGAAGTCCGTGTTTAAAGTAAAAGATGGAGATTTCCTGCCTGACCTGGGACTCATGCTCTCACGAGCCCAGATCAGTTCTTAGCTGCCTGATACCCAGCGTAGTGGGATCATATTTTTAGGAAGTAACTGAAGTTTATCCCTCATTTAAAAAAACAAAAATTGTTAAACACATTAGTGATGAGAATATATAAAAATTTTAATAAATCTTGCTTCAAGGGAAAAAGCCTATAGCAGACCAATTCAAAGATTCAATAGAGAATTTATAGGAAAAGAGAATAGCTAGATCAGTGTTTTTCATGCTTAGTACTATGGACACTTGGAACTGAAAATTCTTTATTTGAGGGGTAGGGGGCTGTCCTGTGCATTATAAGATGTTAAATAGCATTCCTGGCCTCTACACACCAGATGCCAATAGAAACTCCCACTCCCTCCACCAGGTTGTGACAACCAAAAACATACGCACACATTGCCAAATGTTCCCTACGGAAAAAATCACCTCTGATCAAGATGCATGGGGTTAGATTACCACTGGTTAAACTCAAATCAAAAAGAAAAGAGTAGTTGGTTAAAGGCTACTAAATTCTTGACAGATATCAACTGGGTATGTAAGTGACTGGGCTCCCAGATTTTTAATCCCATTAAAGTTCCTCAGGAAATGGCTTAAACATTTTATCAGGAATGCTATTTCCCCCCTGGAAGGAAATTGTGAATCACCTCACACAAAAGTTCTGTCCCAGATCAGATCCAATTTGGGACAGTTTTCTTTTACAACCTCTAGGACACACTTATTTGTATTCATTACCCTCTCCCCAAGCATTTAGGCAATAACAGTGATGGTTTTTCATATGTGCTGTTCTTGAGGGAAGCGAGATAGAACAAGAAAAAAATCAGGTAGACATATTTCTAAATATTATTATTAAATGCCTAGCAGAGGCAATCACAGGAAACTTCAAGAACAAAAGCCAGACCTTTCATTGCAAGAACAAGGCCTTTTCAAAGACCAAACATGTGTTGAGCTCAAGGTTTGAGAATCTGGAGCATTCAGAATAGAACACACACACACACACACACACACACACACACACACACACACACACACATACACACACACTATAGTATTCACACACAGAGAACAAAATGGTCAGAATACAGAGATAGCACAGGGAGTTATCTAAAAGGGCTCTATTCCTGACCCCAACCAGAGTGAAATCACAAATATTGGAGAATGAGTGGTGTATCAAGAGAAACACAGATCCCAAGGGCAATGAGGGCAGATATAAACAGAGAGAGGGCCTAAGGAAAATGCCCACCACTCCCACCCCAACCTGTCTCCTTCAGCTCCCCATAGCATGGGGCAGGCAGGCACTAAAGAGAGCTGAGAGTGCCAGTGGCCAACCTGTGGAAGCGGAAGGTGTCACTGAACAGGGACAAAGTGACCTTCCAGCAGGGAGCTAGAGAATTGACTACCCAAAGTGAGGTTTAAATGAGAGTCACAGCTAAATCTTGGAGGAAGCTGCAGCTTCACCAAGAATCTGGGTTGTCTGAGTCAGCAGGATGAAACCTCATCTGTGGGCCATGCTTGAAGAATGAGTGATATCAGCGGTAGACACTCCAACAGTGGATGCAGCAAGAGCAGAGTGGTGAAAGGGAAGAAAAGGGGCAGGAGACAAGACAGATCTCTGAAAGCACAAGTCTGTAATATTTTAAATACTTCATAATAAGAACAAAAGAGAGCCCCAGAGTGACAAAGCTAGGCAAACTATACTGACTCCTCATCCTCCTCTCCTGAGAAATTCAGGAAACCACATCTCACTTTAACACTAGCAACAAAAGACAACTGCAAGTGAATTTCCTGTAAAGTTATGATAAGCAGAAAATGAATAAAGAGAAGAACAATATTGCTGCAAATAATAAAGTCATTGGAAATTTGTAGATAGCTACAAATATATTTATAACATTTGAAAGCAAGGTAAAAGAATATAAGAAAATTATAGAAGCAATGAAAGAATAGCATAAAGCAAAATTTTAAAAATCTCAGAAATGAGATGATTGAGCAAAAGGGAGCTGACAGCAGAAAAATTAGAACTCATAATAAGGCATGTCAGGAATTAAGACAAACTGGAAGGAACACAAGAGCAAATAATAATGCTATAAAAGAAATAAAGAAGAGATTAAAGGGAAGAAAAAAGCAAAAGGAAAAGAAGAAAACAATCATAAAGATTTGAAAGAAACAACTGATGTAGAGATAGGCAAAGAAGCTTCAGCATACATACAATAGGTGTCACCAAACACTCTATAATTCAATGACACTTTCCTGAAATACAAGAAAACTTGAATCTACATATTTAAAGGGCATTTTGTATACTTGGGGAAAAAAATCAAATCAGGCAGTCAACATCAATACATTGCCTAGTAAAACTATTGGGCATTTTAAAAAGAAAAGGGAAGGGATCCAGGCAAATAGACCAAGTTACTTATAAAGGGTAAAAAAGCAGATTGATATTACACTTTACAACAGCAATGTTTTACACCAGAAGACAATTGGGTAATATACCTAGGTTGCTCAAGAGAAGAAAACATGAGCCAAGTATTTTATACCCCTTCAAACTGATCTTTAAGTATAAACACCACAAAAAAACTGTTGTGAACATATAAGAATAGGATAAATATTATTCCCATCAGCACTTCCTGAGAACTCTTCTAGAAAGTAAGCTTTTCTAGAATCTGGAGAGGCACTGGCAAAAAAATGTTAGAACTGATTTTTGTTTAATTTTTGTATGATGATTTCATAAACTGCTACTTTACTAAATTCTCTTCTTGTTTAGAGTAGTTTTTCCACTGATTCTTTTGGGAATCAAGCTATATAATAATATTACACACAAATAGAGATAGTTTTACCTTTTCAATTCTTATACCTCTAATTACTTTCTCTTGTCTAAATTCATTGCCTATTGCTTCTAATAAGGTGTGGAAATGTTTGCTTTGTTATTTTGGCAGGAAATTCTCTAATGCTTCCTCTTGTTTAGAAAGTATCCACCATTTTCTATTTTAATGAACTAGTGTTGAATCTTGTCAAATTATTTTTCTGCATATATGGAGATGATCATATGCTTTTTATCCTTATTTCTATTAAAATGATAGATTACATTAGCTGATTTTCTGTTGAGCCTTTACATTGCAAGAAAACTTTACATGATTATAATGTACTAGTTTATTAATGGGTTGTTAGATTCTTTTTCCTAACATTTCATTTAGAACATTTTAATTGATGGTCATAATGAGATTGACTGGTAGTTTTATTTTTTTACTGCAAATTTTGTCAGATTTGGGGATCAATTTACTTCATAAAAAGAATTTGGAAGTTTTTTTTTTCTTTTCTTAAACCATGCTCTGGAATAGTTTAAATACTATTAGGATTAACTGATCTTTAAAGTTTTACTAAATTCTTGCGTGAAACCATCTGGCCTTTAGAGTGCAGTGCTGTTTGATTTTTCTATTTCTTCTATGTTAATTGGTCTATTTATAGATTCCATACCTATTGGTGAATTGTATTACACCAGGAAATCATTTATTTCAAGTTTATTTGCAGAGAGTTGTGCAAGGTAGTCATAATTTTTAAAGTTTTCTCTCTTCTGAACATTCATCTCGTGATTTCTAATTTTGTATATCTAAGTTTCCTCTTTTCTTTGTAAGTCTGACCAGTGGTTTTTCTATTTTGTTGATCTTTTTCCCCAAAGAAGCAGTTTTGGGGTTGTTTTGTTTTGTTTACTTATTTATTAGTTCACTCTTTTCGTTTTATTTTGTGTTCTAATTCATTATTTTCTATTTTTCTCTTTATTAATTCATTCCTTCTGCTTCTCTATTTCTTTTGTAACTCTTAGATTTTTCTCTAAGGTGTATGATTCTTTTGCTTCTGTTTTATTGCAACAGCTATTTGATGCCTTTTGTGCTCCTATTCTGATATATTAATGGCTATGGAACCACATTCTGAAGATCCACCCTGATATAGCAAAAATGAATATTACAAACACACATGGGGGACTGGCTGAAATGAGTTACATTCATACCACTATGCAGCCATGAAAATAAATGAGTTAAATTTATATAGGTTGCCTGGCAGAAATTTCTATAAATATTTGTTTAGTGAGGGAAGATGTAAAGAAGTCGCTATAATTTTCTCTAAGTCAATGACAAGCCTTTAAATACACACCAGAATATGATTACACATCCATGGAAAAGAAATGGAAGAGTAAATATATCAGTTATTTGGGGAAGAAGGGAGATCATATGAAGATGAGAATACACACAGAAAAATGTTTTTAAAACATGACCAATTAAAAATAACAGGATCACATTTAAGACAATCATAAATATGTGAAGATAAATATAAACAAAAAGATGGTCACTAAAATGTTAAATACTGATACCTCAAAATGGTGTGATTTTAGGTGTTTTTAACTTTCTTCTTTATATAATTTTTAAGAAAATAAAAGAATGACAAACTATTTTTATGACACGGGCAAAATCTCTCACAGTTATTTTCATCTGAACTGATCTTCATTTCCACCATTATATATTTATATATTTTCTGTTATCTCTATCTTATTTTTTACATAGATTAAAAATCTCTCAAAGAGAAGCTAATTTTCGACCTGAGTTGACAAGGGCTTATAGCTCTGCAGAAAGTGGTGAGAGTGACATTTTTTCCTCTTTTGTCAGAAAAGCCATGAAGGTTTAGGAGGTAATTTAATAATGATATTTATTTTTAAATGAATATTGTATAGGAATGAGTAATCCTTCCAATCATTTAAAAAATGTTTAGAAATGTATCAGAGTTTCATGAAAAGTGGAATCCCACAATTTTAGAGCAGTATGGTAACATCACAAAGGATTCAGAGAAGGATCGAAAAGATCACTGAAGGATCTGAAAAATAAAACGTATGGGGCAAAGTTAGAGGAAAGTATTGCTCAGCAAAGTAGTTGAAGAGAAACTGAATAATCATTTTCACATCTGTAAAAGCCTCTTATACAGAAGAAGGGGCCCAGCTGGTTCCAATCTCCATCCATGATGTAACCAGAAGGGGGACGGGGGAGGAGGAAATTGCAGCAGATGAGACATGGGCTAACTACAAAGACCCCGGTGGCAAGATTTGTCAAACATGAGGATGAGTTACTAAGGGAGGTTGTGGGATTACTTCTCCCTTCTCCTTAGGGGCACTTCCCTCATCTGTCTGGAATGGTTTAAATGCAATCCGGCCCTGAGAGAGGTGAACGCCTTCAGGACTTACAGGCTCGTCTTGTGCTGTATGTCTAAAACAAATTTGGACAAGGATAAATTTAAAGCTAAAACAATTACATTCCCTTCCATCACTCTCCACCCCAGTGTCCAATAATGGAATATTTACTATAAAACTTTATGAGGCAGCATGGCAGAGATTGGCTCCAGCAGGCAATTTAACAGAGAGTGGACCATGGAACAGCATAAACCTGGCTCCACTACACACGATTTCAACAAAGAAATTTCATTGTGTCCTGTAAACCTAATTAAAATGTTTTTGCTGGTTTCCTAAACAATTTGTTTTACTTCGGACCATTCTATTGCTATAAGATCTTAAAAGCTGCTGTGAGGCAGAGCCTTTTTGCAAGATGGCTGTGTCTTATTTTGCAACTATATTTCATAAATAGCTGCTTTTATCATTTGTATCATGATTATTACTAAAGTAACAATGAAGAAGAGATCAAAGATCATCCCAAAGCACTATGGGAAGAGGAGCAAGAATTCTCCAGGAAGCAATGTGGAGACCTATGGAAATCAGGACAAGAAATTAGTTAAGAGCCCTAAAACGGCTTAGAAATAACCCATGGTTATGAGTCCTAATGTTTTTATAATATTTAATTTTTTTTATTTGTGGTAAAAAACCGATAACAGAAAACCTACCATCTAAACCTTATGTGTGCAGCTCAGTAATGTTAAGGGTATTCACACTGTTGTGCAACAGAGCTCCAGAACCTTTCGTCTGTGTAGATACTGAAACTCTATACCCATCGAACAGCACCTCCCAATTTCCCCCTCCCTCAATCTCTGGCAACCACCGTTCTTTCTGTATCTATGTTTGACTACTTTAGATACTTCTTTTAGGTGGAGTCAGACAGTACTTGTCCTCTTGTGACTGGCTCATATCTTTTAGCATAATGTCCTCAAGCTTCATCCATTTTGCAGCATGTGGCAGGATTTCCCTTTTTTTTGGAAGGCTGACTAGTGTTCTCCTGAATGTATGTACCACATTTTGTTTATCCATTCATCTGTGGATGGACATTTGGATACGTGTCCTAATTTTTTAAATGTGACAAAGTATTTTAAGGAATGTGTCAGTTATAATGCTATTGTCTCTTGGTCCCAAACACATCATTTTGTACTCTGTTTGAGGCTAACGGGACTGAGACTCCATAAATCCAATTTCTTCTTTGCTGGCTGACTCTGTTAGACTCTGTCAATAGGAGGCGCTAGAGGAGGAAGTGTGCTGGCTGGAGGAAGAGGTAGAGCTTGCTCCTCCTTGATCTCTATCGCTTTTTCTATACTCAGAGTTCTAGGGTCACCTAGAACAGCAGCATTCCTCACCTGGCCTAGCAGTTCCTCCTAGCGCTATACCAGAAGTTGAAGGCAGTTTGCAGTTTTTCTAACACCTGCAGGGCCAGCCTCACTGCACCCTGACACCAGCACCACCTGAGCAGCCCCCTTCCAGGGACCTCAGGGACACCTCCACAGGCCCCTCCTCTGAGCTTCTGCCTTTTAGTAATTTCCACCTAGGCCTTTGACCTCCAGCTTTAGTTAAGGGTGACAGCTGCCTCCCGCAGTTGCTGCCTCTGAGATACATCAATATTCTCTTCCTGCCTTTTCAGTTACCTACTTAACAACGATATACCTAGTTAATGATTCTTTGTATTAAATTCACTCTGTTCAAATAGCTGATCTGATTCCTACCTGCTGACTGCACCTGAACTGATACAGAAATTATGCAAAAAAAAAAGTCACCTGAAGGTCTCAGGACCTTCCAGAAACGAAGAACAAGCATGGGCATGCCAAACAATTGAACAAGTATACTGTCATTCATAAGCAAAGGACAAGCAGTACAGCACAGCATGCTAAGCTCTGTCTCCAAGGAGAAGGAACGTAGGTTGTTAGGGAGGAGAGAGGTTGGCCCCTCACCCAGAGAAGAGTTATCTTACCAGAGACAGGCTTGCGCCTGGAACAGTGTGAGGGAAGGGCTGAGGCGACTGTGGACCTGGAACCTCTACTCTGAGCGCTGGAGCCAGCGTTCGAGGGCTGCTGCCTCCCTCCACTCTCCTCTCTGGCTGTTTCTCCATGGTTGCCGGTCACCGGTAAAGGTGAAAAAGCAAAATATGTAGGCCTGTGTGTTCTGTCTCCTTTACACTCCAAGTCCCTCAAGAGAGCAACAAGGAAAATTTTAACTCTGTAACTCTTCCAGCCCAGAGAAGGGCCCAGCCAGAGGCAACAGTTATTGTAGTCAATGGTCTAGGTCTCTGTTTGCCACGAAATTCATTCATCTGGGAGATGTGTGAGTTATCACAGGGCTTGGCCCGTGGGTGCTCATCAGAAAAACTGGCATTTCCTGCACGAGGGCCACGCGCCAGGCATTGTCTGGAATGCTGCTCATCCATGAACTCCAGTTCTTCAACAGCACCCTCAGTGCCATGACCACCGTTGTACTGATATTCAAAGAAATTATGCTCAAAGAGAGTTAATGAGCTGGCCCAATGTCTCACAAGCAGGATTTGATCTAACGTTGTAAGATTCTTTGGACACAAGAGCCTGTGGTGCTTTCTCTACTGCCCATTTTTATGAAAGAAAATAAAATTTCAAGGAAGTATTCTGTTAGACCACTGATTTATCTTCTGCTTATACTATTTCAGACATATAAATAAAAATCTGCTGTCTCCTTTAAATACAAACAGCCTCTCCCTTGAAAGTAGAAATTATTCACATCTTATGATGATAGTATGTATAAATGTAAAGTTATTTATATGTTAAATTTTTGGGAGTTAGACTAGTGGAACCATTCTAGAGAGTGATATTCTGGTAGTACTTAGCCCCAAAAATGTGTACATGTACCCTGTAACCATGCTATCCTACCCCTGGGTATATACGCCAGAGAAAATATCACACAGTCCAGAAGAATCTTCATTGTAGTTTTGTGGTTGCAGAAAGCAAGCAATCTCAGTGCTCATACTAAGGGAGCAGACACGTAAAATGTGATGGATGCACGTTATTGAATTCAATGCTAGAAAGCTTAAAAACAAAAATCACATTTCCTCGACTCCCTCGCATTTAGCGCTCTGGATCTAGCAGCCCTAGATGCCCTCGCATCTACTAGCTTCTGATTGAGGCGACCCTGTCAGATGGACTTTCATGACATTTGGAAGGCAGCAAGGTGGTAGAGGCTGGCATTCTGCTGCTTCAGCTGGTTCTGTGGGCAGTTCCTGAAGATGCCTTTTTTGCTGCTAGGGCTTCCTGACCATAGAGGCCTTCTAATGGTGGCAGGGCCACTTGATTTTGCCACAAGCAGCTTCTCAATTCTGTAGTTTCTTGTCGGTCTCTGGGCTCTTAAAGCAATTCTTTGAGGTTCAATTTAGCCCTGTAATAAATCCATTTCCGCTTAAACGAAGTAGAAGAATTTTTGTTCCCTGCCCTGACCAAAACACCACATCACTGTCTACCTTGAATGGGATGCCTTGGACAGAGCTTGTCAGGACCTGTGAAGACTAATCTGCATATCTGTGGCAGAGTAAACAGTTTTGGGGTTTTTTTGCTTTTTTTTTTTTTCCTAAAAACAAAACTTTAATGTCTAACATGCTTCATGATCAGTAAATACAATGTTAAAAATAAAGCTTCTTAAAAATAAATATGCAATGATATCTCCTACTAGCTATATACACAAAATGTTTAGAAACATACCCTATCTACATCACCAGGCACAAATATAACTTTATTTATACCAATATACTTTGTGCAAGACTTGCAGGCACCTCAAGGGAAACCTTGAATCATGTTCTATTTATTTTTGTTTTACTATATAGTCTGAGCTAAAATTGAATACACTTTCTTTGTTTGTCTAGTTTTACTTCAGCTTATATGAAACTAACTATGGAATTTGAGGAATCTTAAGGAAGCTTCTCAGATTCCCCTGCAGCAAAACCAGCAGTCGTACCACTAGATGGGATGTATATTGTGCTCCTATTCTTACAAGACGTTTTATGCAGTCCTTTTCCAGCTAGAAACAGCAATTCTCAACATGTACGGAGGAGGAGAAGCACTTAAAACTAGTTTTACAAAAGCACACATTGTTTTATGTAAATAGCACATTCCTGGTAGGTTGCCTGGGCCAAGGTCAGAGCAGCTAAGACTAGAAAAGAGGACAGAGGTCAGTAGGAGGAAACCTCCACTGAATGGCTACAATTCCCTAACCATTACAACTACCACCAGGGGCCCCAAAGCCTGGAATGTACCTGAACTCTGGACACCAAAGTTAGAATTCTCTCACCTCTGTCCTTACTTTTGCAGCCAGTTATATTTTGGGAAAGGAACTGGTTTAAAAAAAAATCTGTTCTCATTTGCCAAATGAAAAAGGGAAAAATTTAACTCAATATTCTAGAAAGGGAAAGGGACCCCCACCAGCATTGCATTTATTATCTTTCTTTTAAAGAACTTTTATTGAGATATAATTGACATACAATAAGCTGCATATATTTAGAGTGTACAATTTGATTTTTTTTTCTTATTAGTAATGTATATATGGCAATCCCAATCTCCCAACTCACTTCCCCCCAATCCCCCCCGCCATCCCCACTTGGTGTCCATATGTTTGTTCTCTACATCTGTGTCTCTCTTTCTGCCTGGCAAACCGGTTGATTTGTACCATTTTTCTATACTCTGCATATATGTGTTAATATATAATATTTGTTTTTCTCTTTCTGAACTCACTTCACTCTGTATGACAGTCTCTAGGTCCATCCATGTCTCTACAAATGTCCCAATTTCGTTCTTTTTACAACTGAGTAATATTCCATTGTATATATGTACCACATTTTCTTTATCCATTCATCTGTCAATGGATATTTAGGTTGCTTCCATGTCCTGACCATTCTAAACAGTGCTGTAGTGAACACTGGAGTCCATGTGTCTTTTTGAATTATGGTGTTCCCTGGGTATATGCCCAGCAGTGGGATTGCTGGGTCATGTGGTAATTCTATTTTTAATTTTTCAAAGAACCTGCATACTGTTCTCCATAGTGGCTGTATCAATTTACACTCCCACCAACAGTGCAAGAGCGTACCCTTTACTCCACACCCTCCCAGCATTTACTGTTTGTAGATTTCCTGATGATGCCCATTCTCACCGGTGTGAGGTGATACCTCATTGTAGTTTTGATTTGCATTTCTCTAATAATTAGTGATGTTGAGCAGCTTTTCATGTGCCTCTTGGCCATCCATATGTCTTCTTTGGAGAAATGCCTATTTAGTTCTTCTGCCCATTTTTTGATTAGGTTCTTTGTTTTTTTGATATAGAGCTGGATGAACTGTTTATATATTTTGGGAATTAATCCTTTGTCTGTTGATTTGTTTGCAAATATTTTCTTCCATTCTGAGGGTTGTCTTTTCATCTTGCTTATAGTTTCCTTTGCTGTGCAGAAGCTTGGAAGTTTCATTAGGTCCCACTTATTTATTTTTGTTTTTATTTCCATTACTCTAGGGGTTGGATCAAAGAAGATATTGCTGTGATTTATGCTAAAAGAGTGTTCTTCCTGTGTTTTCCTCTAGCAGTTTTATAGTGTCTGGCCTTACATTTAGGTCTTTAATCCATTTTGAGTTTTTTTTTTTTAAATCTTAAGTATTTAATAGCTTGGTGAAATTAACATTTAGGGGCATAACCCAGGCTTTTGATGTATTTTTTTTTAATTCTAAATGTGATTTATTTATTTACTTATTTTTTAATTTATCTATTATTTTTTTGGGGGGTACACCAAGTTCAATCATCTGTTTTTGTACACATATCCTCGTATTCCCTCCCTCCCTCGACTCCCCCCCACCCTCCCTCGAGTCCCCCCCACCCTCCCTGCCCCAGTCCTCTAAGGCATCATCCATCCTCAACTTGAACTCCCTTTGTTATACAACAACTTCTCATTGGCTATTTTACAGTTGGTAGTATATATATGTCTGTGCTACTCTCTCACTTCATCTCAGCTTCCCCTTCACCCCCACGCCCCCTCCCAATCCTCAAGTTCTCCAGTCCATTCTCTGCATCTGCGTCCTTGTTCTTGTCACTGAGTTCATCAGTACCATTTTTAGATTCCGTATATGTGAGTTAGCATACAATATTTGTCTTTCTCTTTCTGACTTACTTCACTCTGTGTGACAGACTCTAGGTCTATCCACCGCATTACATATAGCTCCATCTCATCCCTTTTTATAGCTGAGTGATATTCCATTGTATATATATGCCACATCTTCTTTATCCATTCATTTGTTGATGGGCATTTCGGTTGCTTCCATGTCCTGGCTATTGTAAATAGTGCTGCAATGAACATTATGGTACATGTTTCTTTTGGGATTATGGTTTTCCTTGGGTATATGCCCAGTAGTGGGATTACTGGATCATATGGTAGTTCTATTTGTAGTTTTTTAAGGAACCTCCAAATTGTTTTCCATAGTGGCTGTACCAACTTGCAGTCCCACCAACAGTGCAGGAGAGTTCCCTTTTCTACACACCCTCTTCAACATTTGTTGTTTCCAGATTTTGTAATGATGGCCATTCTGATTGGTGTGAGGTGATACCTCATTGTGGCTTTGACTTGCCTTTCTCTGATGATTAGTGATGTGGAGCATCTTTTTATGTGTCTGTTGGCCATCTGTATGTCTTCTCTGGAGAAATGTCTATTTAGGTCTTCTGCCCATTTGTGGATTTGGGTTATTTGCCTTTTTGGTATTAAGCTTCATGAGCTGCTTGTATATTTTGGAGGTTAATCCTTTGTCCATTGTTTCATTGGCAACTATTTTTTCCCATTCTAAGGGTTGCCTTCTAGTCTTATTTATGGTTTCTTTTGCTGTGCAAAAGCTTTTAAGTTTCATTAGGTCCCATTTGTTTATTCTTGATTTGATTTCTATGATTCTAGGAAGTGGGTCAAAAAGGATCTTGCTTTGATGGATGTCATAGAGTGTTCTGCCTATGTTTTCCTCTAGGAGTTTTATAGTGCCTGGCCTTACATGTAGGTCTTTAACTACTTTGAGTTTATTTTTGTGTATGGTGTTAGGAAGTGTTCTAATTTCATTCTTTTACATGTTGCTGTCCAATTTTCCCAGCACCACTTATTGAAGAGGCTGTCTTTTTTCCATTGTATATTCGTGCCTCCTTTGTCAAAGATTAGGTGTCCATATGTGTTTGGGCTTACTTCTGAGTTCTCTATTCGATTCCATTGATCTTCCTTTCTATTTTTGTGCCAGTACCATACTGTCTTGATCACTATGGCCTTGTAGTATAGTTTGAAGTCAGGAAGCCTAATTCCACCAACTCCATTTTTCCTTCTCAAGATGGCTTTGGCTATTCGGGGTCTTTTGAGTTTCCATACAAATCGTAAGATTTCCTGCTCTAGTTCTGTGAAAAATGCCATTGGTAATTTGATCGGGATTGCATTGAATCTGTAAATTGCTTTGGGTAGTACAGTCATTTTCACGATATTGATTCTTCCAATCCAGGAACATGGTATGTCCCTCCATCTGTTTGTGTCGTCTTTGATTTCTTTCAGCAATGTCTTAAAGTTTTCTGCATACAGATCTTTTGCCTCCTTAGGCAGGTTTATTCCTAGGTATTTTACTCTTTTTGTTGCAACGGTGAATGGGAGAGTTTCCTTAATTTCTCTTTCTGCTCTTCCGTTGTTAGTGCATAGGAATGCAAGAGATTTCTGTGCATTAATTTTGTATCCTGCTACTTTACTAAACTCATCAATGAGTGCTAGCAGTTTTCTGGTAGAGTCTTTAGGGTTTTCTATATATAATATCATGTCATCTGCAAAGAGTGACAATTTTACTTCTTCTTTTCCAATTTGGATTCCTTTTATTTCTTTTTCTTCTCTGATTGCTGTGGCTAAAACTTCCAAAACTATGTTGAATAATAATGGTGAGAGTGGACACCCTTGTCTTGTTCCTGTTCTTAGAGGGAATTCTTTCAGTTTTTCCCCATTTAGAATGATGTTGGCTTTTGGTTTCTCATATATGGCTTTTATTATGTTGAGGTAATTTCCTTCTATGCCCATTTTCTGGAGAGCTTTTATCATAATGGATGTTGAACTGTGTCAAAAGCTTTTTCTACATCTATTGAGATGATCATATGGTTTTTATCCTTCAATTTGTTGATATGATGTATCACGTTGATTGATTTGCATATATTGAAGAATTCTTGCATCCCAGGGATAAACCCCACTTGATCATGGTGTATGATTTTTTTAATGTGCTCTTGACGTCTGTTAGCTAGTATTTTGTTGAGGATTTTTGCATCTATATTCATCAGTGATATTGGTCTGTAGTTTTCTTTTTTTGTGACATCTTTGCCTGGTTTTGGTGTCAGGGTGATGGTGGCCTCATAGAATGAGTTTGGGAGTGTTCCGCCTTCTGCAATATTTTGGAAGAGTTTGAGAAGGATAGGTGTTAGCTCTTCTTGAAATGTTTGATAGAATTCGCCTGTGAATCCATCTGGTCCTGGGCTTTTGTGTGTTGGGAGATTTTTAATCACTGCCTCAATTTCCGTACTTGTGATTGGTCTGTTCATAGTTTCTATTTCTTCCTGGTTCAGTCTTGGGAGATTGTATTTTTTTAAGAATGTATCCATTTCTTCCAGGTTATCCAATTTATTGGCATATAGTTGCTTGTAGTAGTCTCTCATGATCTTTTGTATTTCTCTGCTGTCCGTTGTTACTTCTCCTTTTTCATTTCTAATTCTGTTGATTTGCATCTTCTCCCTTTTTTTCTTGATGAGTCTGGCTAATGGTTTATCAATTTTGTTAATCTTCTCAAAGAACCAGCTTTTAGTTTTATTAATTTTTGCTATGGCTTCCTTCCTTTCTTTTTCATTTATTTCTGCTCTGATCTTTATGATTTCTTTCCTTCTGCTCACTTTGGGGTTTCTTTGTTCTTCTTTTTCTAATTGTTTTAAGTGTAAGGTTAGGTTGTTTATTCGATAATTTTCTTGTTTCTTAAGGTAGGACTGTATTGCTATAAACTTCCCTCTTAGAGCTTTTGCTGCATCCCATAGGTTTTGGGTTGTTGTGTTTTTATTGTCATTTGTTTCTAGATATTTTTTGATTTCCTCTTTGATTTCTTTAGTGATTCCTTGGTTGTTTAAGAGTGAATTGTTTAGCCTCCATGTGTTCGTACTTTTTCCAGTTTTTTTCCTGTAACTGATATCTAGTCTCATGGCATTGTGGTCTGAGAAGATGCTTGATAGGATTTCAATTTTCTTGAATTTGCCGAGGTTTGATTTGTGACACAAGATGTGATCTATCCTGGAAAATGTTCCGTGTGCACATGAGAAGAAAGTGTATTCTGTAGTTTTTGGATGGAATGTCCTATAAATATCAATTAAGTCGAGATGGTCTAATGTGTCATTTAAAGCTTGTGGGTCCTTATTTATTTTCTGTTTGGATGATCTGTCCATTGATGTAAGTGGGGTGTTAAAGTCTCCTACTATTATTGTGTTACTGTCAATGTCCCCTTTTATGGCTGTTAGCATTTGCTTTATGTATTGAGGTGCTCCTATGTTGGGAGCATAGATATTCACAATTGTTATATGTTCTTCTTGGATGGATCCCTTGATCATTATGTAGTGTCCTTCCTTGTCTCTTGTAATAGTCTTTAATTTCAAGTCTAATTTGTCTGATATGAGTATTGCTACTCCAGCTTTCTTTTGATTTCCATTTGCATGGAATATCTTTTTCCATCCCTTTACTTTCAGTCTATATGTGTCCCTTGGTCTGAAGTGGGTTTTCTTGTAGGCAGCCTATAGAAGGGTCTTGTTTTTGTATCCATTCAGCCAGTCTGTGTCTTTGGTTGGAGCATTTAATCCATTTACATTTAAGGTGATTATTGACATGTGTGTTCCAATTACCATTTTCTTAATTGTTTTGGGTTTGTATTTGTAGGTGTTTTCCTTTTCTTGTGTTTCCTACTTAGAGAAGTTCCTTTAGCAATTGTTGTAAGGCTGGTTTGGTGGTGCTGAATTCTCTTAACTTTTGCTTGTCTGGAAAGCTTTTGATTTCTCCATCAAATCTGAATGAGATTCTTGCTGGGTAGAGTACTCTTGGCTGTAGGTTTCTCTCTTTCAGGACTTTCAGTATATCCTGCCATTCCCTTCTGGCCTGCAGAGTTTCTGTAGAAAGGTCAGCTGTTATCCTTATGGGTTTTCCCTTATATGTTATTTGTTGCTTTTCTCTTGCTGCTTTTAATATTTTTTTCTTTGTGTTTAATTGTCATTAGTTTGATTAATATGTGTCTTGGTGTATTTCTCCTTGGGTTTATTCTGTATGGGACTCTCTGTGCTTCTTGGACTTGGTTAATTATTTCCTTTCCCATGTTGGGGAAGTTTTCCACTATAACCTCTTCAAATATTTTCTCAGACCCTTTCTTGTTTTCTTCTTCTTCTGGGATGCCTATAATTCGAATGTTGGTACGTTTAATGTTGTCACCAAGGTCTCTGAGACTATCTTCTATTCTTTTTATTCTTTTTTCTTTTTCCTGCTCTGTGGCAGTTATTTCCCCCATTCTATCTTCCAACTCACTTATTTGTTCTTCTGCCTCAGTCATTCTGCTGGTTATAGCATCTAGAGTATTTTTAATTTCAGTTATTTTGTTATCCATTGCTGTTTGTTTTTCTGAGTTCTTATGAACTGTTTCTTGTACTTTCTCTATTTTGTTATCAAGATTTTGTATCATTTTTACTATCATTACTCTGAATTCTTTTTCAGGCATTTTTCCTATTTCCTCCTCATTTATTTGGTCTTGTGGTTTTTTTCCTGCTCCTGTGCCTGCATGGTGTTTCTTTGTTTCCTCATGGTTGTCCAAACTTTTGGGGTTGCTTGTTCTGGCGATAGAGGTGTTTATAGAAGACTGTCTGAGCCTCAGACTAATGTCCAAGTGTTAGGTTAAACAAATACTAAGTCTAGGAAACACATACATGTATAAGACACACAATTACTGAATCCATTAGGACATAAAGCTCTGGAAAGACCTGACAGAACCCCAGTATCCTATCAGATATTCAAAGAGAAACCCAACAGAAATTGACAACTGAAACAGAACAAATCAGAGACAAAAGCAAAAGCAAACAAGCAAACAAATAACACCTTACACATACAAACACTAATCCAGGGAGATTTTGTAAGCTAGAATCAGATATAGAAAAGAGCTAGAGTACCACCAGACAGAATGGAGATTCTCAGAATGAAATTAGACAATTGTACTAAGAACTAACATAAAGACAAAAACCTAATATTAAATACCAAGGCGGTGCGTCATCTGGAGAATAGAGCAAGGAGTCTAAGCAGATTGATAGTATTGCTTATAAGTATGTTAAGATAAAATAAACTAAAAATGGATGGAAGAAAGGGGAACAGAAGAGTGTAGTGTGATTGGAAATATGCAAATAAAAAGAAAGGAATAGAAATGTATTAAAGATAGGGATGAAAGGAAAATATGAGAGATATATTGTCTGTACTACCAAAAACTTAGCTAGAAATAGAAGTAAATAAAAAGGCAAAAAAATAAAAACAGAATAAAAATAGCATTAAAAAATTATGTTATAATTGTAGATCCCTTAGGACTAAGATTGTAATTAATAAAGGGAAAAAAAAAATCCAGAACTGATCCCAGAATGGACCAGTTCAATAGGATTGATACTAATATTTCTGTTTCCTTAGAGTCTCAGCTGTAAGTGTCCTTCTACTCGCCTTGGGTTTTTTTGCATTATTCTGTGACCAGCAGAGCTTCCTTTATTGTTCGTCTGTAAGCGTTGGTGTGTAGGGACGGAGAGGGTACAATAGTGGCTCCTTTCCCTGGGAGTGAGTGAGCAGTGGCGCACTGTTGTTTCAGTCGGGCTTGGAGGTGCCTGTTGCAGAGGGACGCCGGTGGCTGAGGTGTAAACAGAAAGTCTCAGAGTTGGGCCTCTCTCGGGTTTTTTTTTTTTTTCTTGGCAGCCTCCCTGCTGCCTGCATTCCAAGGGGTTTTAATCTAGCCCCACCCGAGCGCCTGAGGGTACTTGTTATCCCTGAACACCTTAGGTGGCCCACAGGGCATCTCTCCACTGCCTGTTGCAGAGGCACCAAAAGAGAGAGAGAGGCTATGCACACAGCTCCTCCCCCCCACCTGTGAGCCTGCAGCATCCAGCCACCATCATGGCCGGGCAGCTCTCAGGGGCAGGCACTCCTCACTGCAGACCTCTTCCCTCCTGTCCTCTCGGTCCATCACCTTACTGGCAACAATGTTTCTCACCCTGAACCAGCTCTCCGGTTCCCACAATCCTACTCCTGGACCCTCTGTTCAGCTGTGAATCGATGTCTCGGTCTGGGAACGCTGAGCTGCAGTGTGGACACTCCGTATGTTTCTCACTCCCTCCCGTCTGCCACAGCTCCACCACTTCACCCTCTTTCAGCCATCATAGATGCCTCCCTACCGGTTATGTCAGGACCCTCGTGGTCCTTTCTGGTGTCTGAGGTCGTCTGCTGATGTTCAGCTGGTTCTCTGTGGGAATTATTGCATCCTTCGGTGTATTCCCAATGCATCTGTGGAGAGGGATACATTCCACGTCCCTCTACTTCACTGACATCTTTTTTCCCTTCTAAGTTTATTTTTGTGTATGGTGTTAGGGAGTGTTCTAATTTCATTCTTTTACATGTAGCTGTCCAGTTTTCCCAGCACCACTTATTGAAGAGGCTGCCTTTTCTCCACTGTATATCCTTGCCTCCTCTGCCATAGATTAGTTGACCATAGTTTATCTCTAGGCTTTCTATCCTGTTCCATATTTCATATCCTGATCTATATTTCTGTTTTTGTGCCAGTACCATATTGTCTTGATTACTGTAGCTTTGTAGTGTAGTCTGAAGTCAGGGAGTCTGATTCCTCCAGCTCCATTTTTTTCCCCTCAAGATTGCTTTGGCTATTCGGGGTCTTTTGCATTTCCATACAAATCGTAAAATTTTTTGTTCTAGTTTTGTAAAAAATGCCATTGGTAATTTGATAGGGTTTGCATTGAATCTGTAAATTGCTTTGAGAAATATAGACATTTTCGCAATGTTGATTCTTCCAATCCAAGAACATGGTATATCTTTCCATCTGTTTATATCATCTTTGGTTTCTTTCATTAGTGTCTTATAGTGTTCTGAGTACAGGTCTTTTACCTCCTTAGTTAGGTTTATTCCTAGGTATTTTATTCTTTTTGTTGCAATGGTGAATAGGACTGTTTCCTCAATTTCTCTTTCTAATCTTTCATTGTTAGTGTATAGAAATGCAAGAGATTTCTGTGTGTTTATTTTGTATCCTGCAACTTTACCAAATTCATTGCTTAGCTCAAGTAGTTTTCTGGTGGCATCTTTAGGATTTTCTAGGTATCGTATCATGTCATCTGTGAACAGTGACAGTTTTACTCCTCCTTTTCCAATGTGGATTCCTTTGATTTCTTTTTCTTCTCTGATTGCTGTGGCAAGGACTTCCAAAACTATGTTGAAGAGTAGTGGAGAGAGTGGACATCCTTGTCTTGTTCCTGATCTTAGAGGGAATGCTTTCAGGTTTTCACCATTGAGAAAGATGTTTGCTGTGGGTTTGTCATATATGGCCTTTATTATGTTGAGGTAGGTTCCCTCCATGCCCACCTTCTGGAGAGTTTTTATCATACATGGGTGTTGAATTTTGTCAAAAGCTTTTTCTGCATCTACTGAGATGATCATGTGGTTTTTATCTTTCCATTTGTTAATATGGTGTATCACATTGATTGATTTGCATATATTGAAGAATTCTTGCATTCCAGGGATAAACCCCACTTGATCATGGTGTATGATGCTTTGAATGTGTTGTTGGATTCTGTTGGCTAGTATTTTGTTGAGGATTTTTGCATCTAAATTCATCAGTGATATTGGTCTGTAGTTTTCTTTTTTGTAGTATCTTTGTCTGGTTTTTGTATCAGGGTGATGGTGGCCTCATAAAATGAGTTTGGGAGTGTTCCTTCCTCTGGAATGTTTTGGAAGAATTTGAGAAGGATAGGTGTTAGCTCTTCTCTAAATGTTTGATAAAATTCCCCTGTGAAACCATCTGATCCTGGACTTTTGTTTGTTGGAAGAGTTTTAGTCACAGTTTCAATTTCCATACTTGTAATTGGTCTGTTCATATTTTCTATTTCTTCCTGATTCAGTCTTGGAAGGTTATACCTTTCTAAGAATCTGTCCATTTCCTCCAGGTTGTCCATTTTATTGGCATATGGTTGCTTGTAGTAGTCTCTCATGGTGCTTTTTATTTCTGCATGTCCATTGTAACTTCTCCTATTTCATTTCTAATTTTATTGATTTGAGTCCTCTCCCTCTTTTTCTTGATGATTTTTGCTAGAGGTTTATCAATTTTATTTATTTTCTCAAAGAACTAGCTTTTAGCTTTATTGATTTTTGCTATTGTTTTTTTGTTTGTTTGTTTCTATGTCATTTATTTCTGCTCTGATCTTTATGATTTCTCTCCATTTACTAACTTTGGGTTCTGTTTGCTCTTCCTCCGCTAGCTCTTTAGGTGTAAGGTTAGATTGATTATTTGGGATTTTTCTTATTTCTTGAGGTACGATTGTATTGCTATAAACTTCCCTCTTAGAACTGCTTTTGTTGCATCCCATAGGTTTTGGATCATTGTGTTTTTGTTGTCATTTGTCTCTAGGTATTTTTTGATTTCCTCTTTGATTTCTTCAGTGAGCTCTTGGTTATTTAGTAGCATATTGTTTAGCCTCCATATGTTTATGTTTTTTACATTTTTTTTCTGTAATTGATTTCTAATCTCATAGCGTTGTGGTCAGAAAAGATGCTTGATATGATTTCAATTTTCTTAAATTTACCAAGGATTGATTTGTGACTCAAAATGTGATCTATCCTGGAGAATGTTCCATGTGCACTTGAGAAGAAAGTGTAATCTGCTGTTTTGGGATGTAATGTCCTGTAGATATCTACTAAATCAAGCTGGTTTATTGTATCATTTAAAGCTTGTGTTTCCTTATTAATTTTCTGTCTGGATGATCTGTCCATTGGTGTAAGTGGGGTGTTAAAGTCCCCCACTATGATTGGGTTACTATTTTCTCTTTTATAATTGTTAGCATTCGCCTTATGTATTGAGGTGCTCCTATGCTGGGTGCATATATATTTATAATTGTTATCTCCTCTTCTTGGATTGATCCCTTGATCAGTATGTAGTGTCCTTTCTTGTCTCTTGTAACATTTTTTATTTTAAAGTCTATTTTATCTGATATGAGTATTGCTACTCTTTTTTGATTTTCATTTGCATAGAATATCTTTATCCATCTCCTTTCAGTCTGTATGTTTCCCTGGGTCTGAAGTGAGTCTCTTGAAGACAGCATATATATGGGTCTTGTTTTTGTATCCATTCAGCCAGTCTGTGTCTTTTGGTTGGAGCATTTAATCCATTTACATTCAAGGTAATTATCGATACGTATCTTCCTATTACCATTTTCTTAATTGTTTTGTTGTTGTTTTTGTAGGTCCTTTTCTTCTCTTATGTTTCCTGCTTAGAGAAGTTGCTTTAGCATTTGTTGTAGGGCTGGTTTGGTGGTGGTGAATTCTCTTAGCTGTTGCTTGTCCATAAAGCTTTTGATTTCTCCATTGAATCTGAATGAGATCCTTGCTGGGTAGAGTATTCTTGGTTGTAGGTTCTTCCCTTTCATCACTTGAAATATATCATGCCACTCCCTTCTGGCTTGCAGAGCTTCTGCTGAGAAATCAGCTGTTAACCTGATGGGAGTTCCTTTGTATGTTATCTGTTATTTTTCCCTTGTTGCTTTTAATAACTTTTGTCTTTAATTTTTGCCAATTTGACTACTATGTGTCTTGGTGTATTTCTCCTTGGGTTTATCCTGCCTGGGACTCTCTGTGCTTCCTGGACTTGGGTGGCTATTTCCTTTCCATGTTAGGGAAGTTTTTGACTATCATCTCTTACAATATTGTCTCAGGTCCTTTCTCTCTCTCTTCTCCTTCTGGGACCCCTATAATGCAAATGTTGGTGCATTTAACATTATCCCAGAGGTCACTTAGGCTGTCTTCAGTTCTTTTCATTCTTTTTTCTTTATTCTTTTCCACATCAGTGATTTTCACCATTCTGTCTTTCAGGTCACTTATTCGCCCTTCTGCCTCAGTTAATCTGCTATTGGTTTCTTCTAGTGTATTTTTCATTTCAGTTATTGTGTTGCTTATCTCTGTTTGTTCCTTAATTCTTCTAGGTCTTTGTTAAACTTTTCTTGCATCTTTTCGATCTTTGCATCCTGTCTTTATTCAACGTCCTGGATCATCTTCACCATCACTATTCTGAATTCTTTTTCCTGGAAGGGTGTCTATCTCCATTTCATTTAGTTGTTTTTCTGGGGTTTTATCTTGTCCCTTCATCTGGTACAAATTCCTCTGCTTTTTCATTTTCTCTATCTTTCTGTGGCTGCAATTTTCAGTTCCACAGAATGAAATACTGCTGATACTGCTTGATACTGTTGTCTGCCCTCTTGTGCAGGAAACTATCTAAGAGGTTTGTGCATGCTTCTTGATGGGAGGGACTGATGGTGGGTAGGGCTGGGTGGGAGGAGCTCAGTAAAACTTTAATCCACTTGTCTGCAAATGGATGGGGCTGTGTTCCCACCGTGTTGGTTGTTTGGCCTGAGGCTACCCAGCACTGGAGCTTACAGGTTCTTTGGTGGCGCTAATGGTGGACTCTGGGAGGGCTCCCACCAATGAGCACTTCCCAGGACCCCTGCTACCAAGTGTCCCTGTCCCTGCAGTGAACCACAGCTGCCCCCCCACCTCTGCAGGCAACCCTCCAACACCATCACATAGGTCTGGTTCAGTCTCCTGTGGGGTCACTGCTCCTTTCCCCTGGGTCCTGATGTGCATACTATTTTTTGTGTGCCTTGCAAAAGTGGAGTCTCTGTTTCCCCCAGTCCTGTGCAGGTCCTGCAATCAATTCCCGCTGGCTTTCAAAGACTGATTCTTTGGGGATTCCTCCTCCCGTTGCCAGACCCCAGGTTGAGAAGCCTGACGTGGGGCTCAGAACCCTTACTGTAGTGGGTGGGCTCCTGTGATATAACTGTTCTCCAGTTTGTGAATTGCCCACCCAGCAGTTATGGGATTTGATTTTAACACAATTGTGCCCCTCCTACCATCTCATTGCAGATTCTCCTTTTTCTCTGGATGTGGGGTGTCTTTTTTGGTGAGTTTCAGTGTCTTTCTGTCAATGATTGTTCAGCAGTTTGTTGTAATTCCAATGCTCTTGCAAGAGGGAGTGGGCGCACATCCTCCTACTCTGCCACCTTGAACTGTCTTATTATCTTTTTTAACTTAATTGCTGAACTTGAAAATGAAGAACCTACATATGAGTGCTCACCCCACTACTTAGCCCTGAGACCTTGGTCAAGTCACTTTGTACAGGTTTTTGTTGCTTCACTGTGGGGATCATTGCTTTCTGGTCTAATCCCAGGCTTGGGGCTAGGGTGACATAAAATATTATGCAAGAAATCTCCTTAAGAACGTGAGAAAAATCATGCTGTTGTCAGGTGTTAGCCCAGAAATGTGTTATACTCTTGTCATCCATGTGATGACTACCAAGTTCTGAAAACAGCATCTGCTCCAAAAACTGTTGCTAACAGACATTGATCATTTTTTCTTTAGTAAATATTTAACAGGCAAGAGTATTTGTTGAATGACCATATGTATGAATGAGTACAACGTGCCCTGAGGGAGCTGGGCTGATGGAAGTCACAAGGCAAATGCATGACACAGTATTGCACGGAGCCAGAGCAAAGGAGAACAGATGCTTCTTTGCTTCATCATCTGTATTTTTCACTCTCGATACAGCAACTAAACTGTAATCACTTTGGAAATCCCTTGCAGGTGTTTCACTTGGCTCCTTTGCTCCAGCTCCAATGACTTTCCACATTCTGGAATCTGTGGTAATGGCTGATAATAATGTGCAGTGACAGTAATTAAATTATGAAAGGGAGGAAAATGTGTATCATGGCTGCTCTCAATGACTACAAAACATAACTCTTGTATCTACTATGATATTAGAGCAGTTTAATAATGGATGCTGTGGTGATACCCAATGTCCCAGTAGACTCACTGTTTTTTCTAAAGTAATTTCACAGGCTTCGTGCATCTGCATCGGTAACTGCACAGCCCTCTAATGCATACAGATAGCAATTGCTGAGCCAAGGAACAATATTATACCATTAAAGAATAGGAAAACAATTTCATAAGATGTGCACAGACCATTCTTCAATTTCTTCTTTTTCTAGGATACTGGTAGAACATTCTCAAATGACACTGAAATATGAACTTGGTTGCTTATCTTATACTCATAAGAAATCACTTTTCAATTCAGTTAATTATAATAGTGGCTATTTACATGTGTAACACATGGGGTCTTATTTAATTTTTCTTCTACATTTGAAACAAACTCTGTGAGTTCTTGAAGTTTTTCTGTGTTGATGTTTTATAAAAGATTTCTGAAGACTTCACAATCCCAAAGCAAATAACATTAGAAATGGGAAATCTTGCCAAATGTGGAATTTTTTTTATTTTGATGTAGACAATCCAACTGTCTGGAAAGTGTCCTCCTAGGAATTATGTGAAACATATGCTGTTTCACTAGTCCAAAAAACTTTTCCTAATACATTTACCAATCTTTGGGTGGAAACTATTTTTTAAGAAAACGTTCTCTACAATAATAGCATATTCCCAAGCCCCACTCCAGCCCTGCTAAATCAGCAATACTGGGGCAGAGGGGGTGGGGGGGATGGGGAGAAGCTGTGTTTTAACCAGTCCATCAGGTGATTCTGATGCAGTGATTCTCAAACTTTTGCCAGCCCAAGAATTTGCATGTCTAAGTTCCCAGGTGATGCTGATGCTACTGGCCAGGGGGACCAAAAGATAAAGACCACTGCTCTACAGTATATTTTTTAAAACCTATTATCACTATAAGAGTCTGAAAAGCTAAAACAGACCTTCCCAAGTAATTTTACTAAAATTATCAGTCATTGAAAAATCTTTGTGAATTTTCTTCCTTTCATAGAGGCAGTATGTAGTGAGTAGACAGGAATGTAACAGTATTTCATCATACCACGGGAAAGTTTCCAACTGATATTTTAAAAGTATTGTGCTTTTCCCATATGACTAGGTATTGAAACCTTTTGTCTGTGTTCTGCTGCCTTTGGTGTTTCTTGTGGACATTATCCCTGTTAAGCTATGTAAGACTCTGTTTGGCTTCACCACTTTTCATGGGTGGTAGACATGCGAAGAGGTAAAACTTGGTTTCAGAATCCCTCTAGCCTTGTCGTACAAAATTTATAAATGCCACACAAGTGATTTCATGGTAGAATAAGTCCTTAGGCCAAGTTGAGAACAAGGTTGGCACTTTGCAAAATTCCAGGGGAGCACCATCCACAACACTGAAGAATGGTGGTGCCTGGAGCTGCACTGTGCGCAGCCTGCCTGCCCTTAACGATAACCCTGGTTGTGAAGTAGACACAGTATTTCCACCATCTCTGTACACATATTTTGTACTTTTATTCCCGCCCCTTAGTTACAGGGCCTAAAATTAACCACCTTACCTTCTGTCTTAAGGGCAGATCTCTGATAGTATGCTAATGACTTCATGCAATGTAGAAGAACTACTCCTACACTTGAGTAGCTGATACCGTTTGGGGTGCCTTCCCATTTATGGTCCTCTCTCTAAAACGCCTTATTGCCTAAGGGAGGGAACCACTACAGCCATCTCTATATTACATGATATAAGCCACTGAGCATAGCTAATTGGATCACTGGTGGAGCGTGACAAGGGAAAGAGACTAGATTGGCTGACTGATGGCCAATAAAAATTTTTGTCAAGAATTTGAACTAAGAGATATAAAGACTAAGTATTGGAAGCTGAATCATATCAATGCAAAACATTAACAATAAAGTTCAAAGGATTGTTAAGTTTCCTGAAACTGGCCAGGTTCCCACCCTTTCTGAAGTCTAGTAGCTTTCACTGATTCTACAAGTTACGCTATTCTCTTTTGGTATTGGTTATGCTTCACTTACTACCACTTTCCCCAGTTCTTCCCTCCCTTCTCTTACATGATCTGGGCTCCAGCAGCTCACCAAAGCACACTGCATCACTCTGCTTCTCCTCCTGCCTGGCTTCCTTTGGGCTTGGTCAATGGAGGCACCTGCAGGTCATCAGAGGGTGGAGAAGAGAGAAGCCAGAGTGTTTCTTCCCTACTCCCTTCCTCCATGCTTCAGTGCCTTCTCTACTAGTAGCTGCAACCCCCCATGACTAGAGCTCCTGCTGGGCAATCCCTCCCTCAAGCTTTCAACTATCACCAGGCTCTGGAAACACTATTATCTCCCTTCTCCTTTCAACACTAGACGTGGTACCCACTGCCCACTGTTACTGATCTCTAGGTACCTCACCACCCCTTCTTTATTTCTTTAACTGTGCCCTGTAAGCATCCCTTTCATTAATGTTCATTTGAGGCATCTGGATGAATTCTACTTCCTGTTGGAACCTTAACTGACACCTTCCAATAACTTTTCCTATTACTAGTTAGATAGTAGTATTTGCTTACATGGGTTATGATTGGACTGTGGCATATGCAAGCAAACATGACAATTAAAATATGCTACATTTTAGAGGGGCATTCAAAATTTGAAAAGATGGTATCACTTTCAGGTAAACATGGTAGATTTATCTCTGTTCCTTCAAAAATCCCACTGAGTAGCAGAACAAAAATATTCAAAAGGTACCAATGCACCAAAGAATGGAATGCGAGAGAAGACAACAGTGAACTAGGGATGGCAGTGAGATTTAGGAGATACTACGTGTGTGGGTAGAGGAGTAATGACCAAATGATGACACAGCACAGGAAACCAACCTAGCAGAGGGGATGCCAAGAGGCAGTGAGCTGACTTCCCCCATCCACAGCCTGAAAAGCAAGGACTAAGAAGTACCAAGGAAGGGGTAGGAGTGAAGAATTGCCCTAACCAGGAGGATTGTTTGAGAGCCTGTATGTGAGGTTATTGAAACTCCAGGTCTCCTCACCAATTCCCCAGATTCTGCTCCCAAGAAATGTAACCAGAAAGAGTGATGGGTATGTAAAGTGTGGAACTCAAGGGGATTTTGTGGCAGTCTGAATACGAGGTCCACATTCTTCCCCTACCCCCACCCCACTGTGCCCCATTCCCACCCTTTCAGCTACTCTATGTGCAGATTCTAGCAGCCAGAGGGGATTGGAGAATTCTCCTCTGGAGAAAATGACACACCCAGAGAGAAAATGTCCAAGTACTGACAATTGGGAATCCAACAAAAAGCCAGATTTATGTCTGTTCACCATGGAGAGAAATGTACAGGTTGACAAGCCCCACTGCTAAACACAGGAAAATGTCTTTTTAGTGCCCTGCTCAAGTATGAATGGAAAAACCAATTAGAACCTCTCTTTGGCCTCTTGCCCAGCTCTCCATTTAAGATCCCCGCATACCATAAGCACAGAAACTAAATGTATTGGAGAACACATGATACCTCTCACTCCAGACTTATCACAGAGCCAGTACAGTGAATTACAACCACAAGCATGCATTCTAAATATCTTGAATGGAAACAAATTTTTGACAATACTCATGAAAAATAAAATTTTTACATTCACTTTAACATATTTTTTCTGATGAAAATGTTCAAATTGCATACATTCTGCATACAGTTGTGACTATTTTAAATTCTTTACATCATTACTATCAATAACATAAACCAGGTAAAAATCTTGCTTATAATATAATTAGTTTGCTAAAATAAAGGCAAGAAAAATAACTTAGAGAATGTATTATTATACATTCATAAATTATATCTTTATTTTATTGCTTGTCCAGACATCTACAGCTCTGTAGAAGACTCAGACATGAGCTATATTAAATTCAATTGTCTTTGAAGTTTGAATGATTTCCAGTCATAAGAAAATCAGCTTTACATACTTTTAAAAAATTAGGATAGTCATTGTTTTGAAAGTGTGCTTGTAAAGGTAGGAAAACTGAACAGTTTGTTAGCTTGAATTATAATTTTTAGATATTTAGATATATGGTGTATGGGCTTCCATTTGTAGTCTTGTGCTGGGCTCCACAGTATTAGGGGCAGAACTGAACCACTCAGTTTGAGGAAAGCCTCAATAGGGAAATGAAGAAAGAGTATAAAGCAAACGAAAGAAAGGAATTTCAAGGATAAAAATGAAAACAAACAAACAAACAAACAAACCCACAACAATGCAGATGTCAAAACTCTGTTTAAAAATTTTAAACGATTAATAATCTTGGAAAGATAAAAGAAACCACGCATTCTTAAAACTTGGATCAGGAGCGGAGACTGGGGTTGCCATCTATACAGGACTAATAAGGACATAATATCCAATTGCACACTTTAAGGATATGCAGTTTATTATATGTCAAATCTATCTCAGTAAAATTCTAAAACATAAAATAAAATTCAAAAAAAATGGATCAGGATCTTTTTTATTATTGGAATTCAGTAAGAAGGACTTCTTGGCAATAGAGAAAGCAACAATTAAAAGTACAAATACATGCTGGTAAAAACTCAGCAGTAAAAAACAATTCAGTTAGAGCATGGGCAAAAAATATGAATGAACTTTTCACCAATGAAGATATACAGATGCCAAATAAGCACATGAGGAGATGTTCAACATTATTTGACATCAGGTAAATACAAATTAAAGCCACAACGAGATATCACTATACACCTATCAGAATGCATCAAACAAAAAATAGTGACAATATCAAATGCTGATGAAGATGTAGAAAAACTAGATCACTCACACAGTGTTGGTGAGAAAGTAAAATGACACATCATTATGGAAAAGAGTTTAACAGTTTCTTACAAAACTAAATATACAACTACCGTAACCAACAATTGCACTCTTGTGCATTTATCCCAGAAATATGAAAAGTTATGTTCAAACAAAAATCTGTACTTGAATTTTCATAGCTGCTTTATTCTTAATAGCCAAAAACTGGAAACAACCCAGATGTCCTTCAACAGTTGAATGATTAAACAAATATGTTATGGAATACTACTCAGCTATAAAATGGAATGGACAATTGATAAACTAAACAAGTTACATGAATCTGGAAGGAATTATGCTAAGTGAAAAAAGGCAATTCTAAAAGGTTACATAATGTATGATGCCATTTATAGCACTTAAAATGACAAAAGTATACAAATGGAGAACAGATTAGTGGTTGTGAGGAATTAGGGACGGGGTGGGGAAGGAAAGTAGGTGTGTCTATATATATCTAAAAGGCCTAGATGAGGGATGCTTGTAGTGATGGAAAAGATCTCTACTTGACTGTTTCAGTATTCTGGTTATGATACTGTAGTACAGTTTTGCAAAATATTATCATTGAGGGAAACTGAATAAAGAGTATTTAGGATCTCCCTGCATTATTTCCTACAACTGGATATAAGTCTACAACTATCTCAAAATAAAAAGTTTAATTTAGAAAATAAAGAAGTACTGGAAGATCAATTCAAGGAAATCTAGAGAATAGGACATAAAAACAAAGACATTTCAATAGGATACAACAGATTAAAAGAAAAATCAAAGGCCCAGTCAGGTCCAAGTAGGCCCTGAAGACATGAGGAAGTTACATAAATAAATAGCCCAAACCTCCATGGCCCACACTCCTGTTCCAGGGCCATTTCTCGCTCAGCCTGCACCTATGGCTTCATGAGCACTTCCCTGCGATCAGCTGACTGAAGAAGGGAAGACTGGCACCTGGTTGACAGGTATGCAGGTATGCACAATATGCAGGCACCACTCAAAAGCAAATAGCTGCAGCACGACAGCCCCTTTCTGGGACATCCCTGAAGAAGAGCTGCAAGGGGAAGTCCTCTCAGTGGGCAGAACATTGGGCAGTACACCTCACTGTTCACTTTGCTTGGGAGAAGAAATGGCCAGATGTGCAATTATATACCAATTCGTGGGCTTTGGCCAATGGTTTGGCTGGATGGTTAGGGATTTGGAAGGAATACAATTTGGAAAAAAAAAATGGTGACAAGGAAATTTGGGGAAGAGGTGTGTGCATAGACCTCTCAGAATGGGCAGAAGACATGAAGATATGTGTGTCCTATAAAGCATTTGGTAAATGCTTACCAAAGGGTGACATCAACAGAGGATGATTTTAATAATCAAGAGATTAGGATGGTCCATTTTTTGGATACCAGTCAGCCTCTTTCCCCAGCCACTCTGTCATCACCCAGCGGGTTCATAACAAAGTGGCCATGGTAACAGGGGTGAAGGTTATGCATGGGCTCACCACTATGGACATCTATTCACCAAGGCCTACCTGGCTATGGCCACCAACTGAGGTGCTTGCTGAGGCTAAAGGAATATAGAATGGATACAGGAAGAATGTAGTTATAAAACCAGCTACAACCACATGACCAGTTAGAGAAATGAGGACTGTAACTGTCGTGAGTATTTTCTCCTTATTTTGTTATTGATGTGTGTGTATTAAGCAAACATCTTTGTTGTCTTCCTTCTCTTATTCACTTATGTAATATAAAATGTACTTACTTTACATCATAGTACTCAAGTTACAGGACATCAAAGAGCAAACATCATTCAAGGACTTTTCCTCCTCTTCTGGGGAAGAGGTAGGTGCAGTTTCATTGCACGCAAGATAGTTGTGTCACGTTAGGTGGAATTATGACCTTGTTATTATCTTTCTTTGGGGATTAATATGGTTTAAGAAGATGCATTGGGTGCCAAGTTGACAAGGGTTGGATTTGTGGCAGTTAATTTTACATGTCAACTTGACTCAGTCACAGGGTGCCCAGACTTTTGGCCAAACATTATCCTGGGTGTGTCTGTAAAGATGTTTCTGGATGAGATTAATGTTTGAATCGGTAGACTGAGTAGAGCAGATGACCCTCCTTAATGTGAATGACCTCATGCAATCAACTGAAGGCCTGAAGAGAACAAAAATGCTGACTAAGAGGAAACTCTTCTTGCCTGACTGTTTGAGCTGGGACATGAGTCTTTTCCAGCCTTCAGACTAGGACTGAAACATCAGCTCTTCTTGGGTCTCAAGCCTGCTGGCTTTTGGACTGGAATACACACCATCAGCCCTCTTGGTTCTCAGGCCTTCTGAAGTAGACTAGAACCATACATGAAGGCTTGCGGTCTCTAGAGCACAGGCTCAGTAGTTGTGGCACACAGGCTTAGTTGCTCCACAGCATGTGGGATCTTCCCAGGCCAGGGATCAAACCCGTGTCCCCTGCATTGGCAGGTGGATTCTTAACCAGTGCGCTACCAGGGAAGCCCGAGACAATTCCTTATTTCACACACACACACACACACACACACACACACACATATGTTTATCTTATTCATTCTGTATTTCTGGAGAATGCTGGCTAATGCAAAAGACCTCACTGAGGGCCCTTTAAAATAAATGAACAAGGCTCATAGCCAAACACCACTGTCAATAACTACGAAGGGCGGGAAATTTTACCCAACCTGTAAGCAAACAAATAAGTCTGCCAGAGTTTCACAGGTTCTGGCAGAAGATGAGATACTCCTGGGTTAGAGACAAAGGACTTTATTACAACACAACAAGCAGGGTGAGTTTCATATTCACATGGTTTTCTTTGTTCCCTAAGTCCCATGAGGGCAACACAGAGCAACCCAGGTGGGTGCTGTACATGCTGTGGGTTTATGTCACAGCTCAGAAACCCTGATCTTGGGAAACCCAATTCTTTTATAGTGGACTTCAAGCAAACCTGCCCAAACTTTGCACAAGAGGGAAACACCATCTTAACATGCTGGATGACAACCAAATACACCCTGTGTTAAGGAGAGAGATACTATATCTTTCAAGGCTGTTTTCTATACAAATGTATTTGAAAAGATAATTCAGAACAAAAGGCTATCAGTGCCTCAGCTCACAAGACATGTAGAAATGCAAGAGAACCAGGGAGAACTGTCTCTCCAAAATAAAAAAAAAAAAATAGAGGATTTTCAATGTTTACACAAGGAAAAGACAGGTCTATTCAGACTTTTAATTACCAACCTTAGAAGCTAGAAAACAATGAAGCATTGCCAGAAGACTGAGGGAAATTATTTTCAACTTCAAATTCTATACTCAGCCAAGGTACCAACTGAGTAACAGATAGAATAAAAACATTCTCAGCCATGTACAGATTTTAAATTAATTTCTGTGAACCTCCTACAGAAAACTACCAAGAAGCTATGCAGCAAATCAAATGAATTTAGAAAAGAAACAATATGAGATCCAGTATACAAGATTCAACACATAGGCAGTCAGCAGAGAGAAATTCTAGGAGGATGGTGAAAGAAGTTCCCAGATAACTGTGCAGCAGGTCTTAAGAGCATTCACTAGAGACGGGAAAAGGAGAAGAGATGGCCCTGCAGGGAGACATCCGGTGGTAAGAGAGTGGGAAGGAGGGAGAAATGACCATTTAGTTGACCATTTAGAAAATTATATTGACAGAAATTGACAGAGCTATTTGAATTTGGGGCCTAATAAATAATAGGCATATTTATTTTGAAAACTAAGCAAATGGAAAAAAAAATTGAAGCAGTTTTAAGTCCAGGAAAAGCAAGGAGCTATGAAAAATGTAATAACAGTATAGCATCTGACCAGCAGAGAATAATACCAAATAGCCAAAGTAATTGAAACAAATACTAGCTATTAAATTACTGTGTTGTAACTATATTGGGAAGATCGGTGGAAAAGGATTGGAAGTGATGGTTATATAGAAGCTAAATTCTTGGCCACTAGTGAAGTCCAACAAATGATGTCTAGAATTAAGAACTAAAGGAAGTGGCAATTTAAGCATTCCATTTAAAAATGTGGAATTACTATCAGCAGCAATAGCTAAAAATGTTGAAATAGGTTTCTTCATCGAGGAGTGGGGCCAGGAGTGTGCATGAGTGAGGTAAGGAATGGCTCTGGGGAAGGTAATAATAGTAAGTCATTTCCTCATTGACTCCTATCTCATTTTTATTATGTATATTTGCCAACCTTGAGTCCTTCCTCTCCTGTATCAGGCAGGGCCAATCATCAAGTGATCTCTGGAATCAAACCACTTTTCTTTTATGCCTACTGCTGCCACTTCCATGCCAGGTGTCATCACCTGGCTGGATTACTGCCATGGCCTCCTAATTGCTTTCCCTGCTTATACTGTTGCTTTTCCCCAATCTATTCTCCATAATGCAACCAGATCAATCTTGGGAAAATGCAAACAGAACCACATTCCTCCTCAATTATTCTGAAGATAAAGCCCAAATACCTCCCATGGCTTAAAAGGTCCTATATCATCTGTTTCTTGCATCTCTCTCTAGGCCCATCCTGTATGTACTCAGTCCTCTATCACCCTGAGCATCTTCCTGTTCCTTGAACAGGTTACGGACTCTGAGTTTCCACATGCTATTGCTTGTGACTAGTGAAGTCAGTGAAGGCAGTGACATCATCTAATTTTTATGCTGTAATATTTCCAGACTGTTTGGTATAAGTTAGCACTCAAGAGTTGTTGAGTGTCTGACAGACTAAGTTTGATTTGACCATGGACAAAACCTATGTAAATACCCCATATGAAGACTGATATCAGAGTCCCAGCCACATTAATATCCATAAATAGGAACACCAAAGGCACCCAAAACAAAAGTACTTATCCAAAGTACTTCTTAAATGGTAATCATATTAGTTAGGGGAAAAGGTAAGTAGCTGTAACAGAAAGACTCGTAAGGAGAATGGCTTAAAGGACAAAAACATTTATTTCCCACTCATATAACAGTTCTGATGTCGGCTGTCCAGGTTGGCAGGGCAGTTCTTCTCCACACAGACCTTCAGGGATACAAGTACCTCCCCTTATAGCACTCCTTCACTCTCGGGGATGGTGTCACTATCTACAGGGACAAAACTGGATGACCATAGTTCAAGCCAGTAGGAAAGGAGAAGAGAACGTGGGAGAGAAGGTACATTGAGAAAAAAAGGATATATAGGATGTATCAGGAAGGATCCCACCGGAAAAACAGAACCAGTGGGATAATATATATATCGAGAGATTTATTACAAGGAATTGGTTTCTGTGACTCTGGGGGTTGGCTAGGCACGTCTAAAATCCATAGCACAGTCTGTCCCAAAGGGTGGGCTGGAAATTACCAGGCAGAAACTGAAGCATCAGTTCCCTGGTAGAATTTCTTCTTCCTCAAGGAAATAACAATTCTGCTCTTAAAGCCTTTGAACTGATTGGATCAGTCCCATCTTGAGGATAAGCTCTCTTAAAGTTAACTCATATTAATCACATCTACAAAATACCTTTACAGCAACACCAAAGTTAGCGTTCTACCGAGTAACCAGGGACTATAGCCTAGCCACGTTGGCACATAGAACTGACCATTACAGAGAAGAGGGTAACAGAGAGGAGAAGGGAACAGAGAAGAGAAGAGCACATAGAGGAGTACCATCCACTGCCAGGTTAAGTGGGCACATTCACTTCAATTCACACTCCATGATGATCAATGGGCGTACCTAACTGCAAGGAAGTACGGGAAATGTGGTCCAACCATGTGCTCAGTATAAAATCAAAAACAGTTTCAGTGGATAATTAGTAATCTCCACCACAGCAATGATCAATTTTAAGAAAGAAGGTCTCAATTCTTTGGCTATCCATGTTTGTTTCTTCTACTACACAACTGAGAAGGAACTTTACTCCTTCTGAATAAAGTCTTACCAATACCTAAAGACCTGAAAGCACTGCTAGATACAGATCAGCCTGTATATAAAACAGAGCACACAGGTTATCTCCTTGGTGTTGCTTGTCCAGCTGCTCTTTTTACAGTAATGATATGGGCTTTGTGATCAAACTTTGGTAATTGCTTCTGTAAATTTCCATCATTTATAACCCTGCTAAATATACTGTCAGTATAATATCATTGACACTCTACCACTGACGTTAGATTAAAACTATTAAGAACTTGTGATTCTAGCAATTAGCTAACTGAAAGGGAATAATACACTAAAATATTTTGGATATTGTAACCAAAGAGATTTGACCATGTAAGAGCAAGCTTCCTGCCTTTCGTATGTATCCAAGCATGTAAGATAACACCGGGACTGGAGATGGGAAAAAGACACGTTTCTGTCCTCTTAGCAGCTTTGTTTCATTTCACTCACTCACTCTTTTTGAATCTATAGAAATGCCTAGAATTACTTTTCTGCTGGCACCTGTTGGTTTGTTTCCTCCTCATTCTCACACTTCCTCAAATCTATTGGTAAGAAAGGAAGGAAGAAGCAGGAGACAGCCTGCAATGGCATTGCTTTGCCCTGCCCTCCAGTCCTGATTTCTCCACATTCCCAATGCTGAAGTTAAGAGGCATAAGGAATTGCATGCTAGTGAGATACCCTATCAGTGCATGGCTATCACAACAGGGTCCCTAAAACATTATGCGCAGATGCAGACTGTAGTTACTATTCTAATATGATGTCCCACTGCAAAAATGAGGTGAAGGTAATAAGAAATCCAAATAAGATATGGTGCCTGTTCTCCAAAAATTTACACGTAAGTGACATCATGAATGAGGGTAGAACAAAATTAGGGTCCATCCCTTATGCAAAGAATCTTTGGGCTTTCATGAATATGCTTTCCTTCTCCCCTCCAGGTCTCTCTCTAGATTTTATGACAATATTGCTAAAGCCAGCTGGGAAGAAGGAAGGTTGGAATGAGGCTAGATAAGGAAGTTAATAAAACTAAGTGATCTATTCTAGGAAGAACAAACAGTTGATACTACCACTCTGAGCTGTAACATTGTGTTTCGCACAGTCACTGAGGATTCAAGCTTTCATGAACTGCTTGCTTTTTGAGTCAGGAACTGTGTTAAGCACATTATGTTTACAAGCAGATTTACTTCTCCAAAAAGCTAATTCTGTGAGGTAAGTATGATTAGCCCTAACTTTCAAATAAGGAAATCAATGTTTAGAGAGGTTGATACATTTGTTCAAGTTGCTAGTATGTAGCAGAGTACCTACTATATCTGTGCTTTTTCTACCACACACACACAAAGGATACTGAGTTGTAAGGAAGAGTCTATAGTAGACTTAAAAATTATTCCCACTCAATAAAGATGTGAGAAATAAAGATTGAATCACTAACAATTTTAATACATAAGGAGAATAACTGCAGAACGCATTTTCTAAAGGTCATAAAACTACGTGGATAGATTAAGTTGAAAGCTAGGTTGGACAGTAAGAATGGGTGCAAGGACAAAGAAAAGGGGAGGAAGAAAGAGAAGCAGAAGCTCCATTTCATCCATTGGCTGCCGAAATGTTGTCTGAAGTTAGCCGTAACTAGAATCAAAAATAAATTCCAACGCATACTCAGAATCAGTAGGTCTTAAGTTATAATCATGTGAGATTTCTTTAGAGACCAAAGATATTAAAAATGAAATTTTATTTGTCTATAATATTTTTATCCCATTATATTAAATACTTCCTTTAAACTATAATATTACAAAATAATAGTTTTCACTCTCTAAATGACTATTATTATTCTAGTTGTCCTTCAAAACTTGCTCATTGGTATCTCATCCACAAAGACAATTTCCAAAATATCAATCTTAGTTTCTGCCTCTGTTTTTAATATACGTTTTGCCTGTAATGGAACTCTTTTTTATAAATATGCAAATAGCATCTAACATGGTACCTGGGTATCAGGGTAGATACTCAATAATAGTTTGTGTTAGAAAAGAGAGACAGGGAAGAAAAGGGAGAGAGAGAAAATAAAAGAGAAAGAAAGAGTATTAATTGGTTTCCTTGAGGACAGAAATTTCAGTAGACACAAAGCAAGAGAATGATTTTTTTGCCCAAGATGTCCTCACAGTCACAGAGGAGAGTAATAGCATCGTTAGCACTGATAACATTAATTGAGCACCTACTAGGTGCCAGACTTTCCTCTCTATATAGTTACCATTATTCTTCTCATTTTAATAATTGAGCACACTGGGACTTCCTTGGTGGCCCAGTGGTTAAGAATCCACCTTTCAATGCACGGGACACGTGTTCAATCCCTCGTCGGGGAGCTAAGATCCCACATGCCACAGGGCAACTAAGCCCACACGCTGCAACTACTGAGCCTGCATGCCTCAGCTAGAGAGTCTGCATGCAGCAAACTACAGAGCCCATGCACTCTGCAGCCTGTGCACCACAACTATAGGGCCCACTAATGAGCCTGCGATCTCTGAAACCCATGGGGCACAATGAAGAGCCCATGTGCCACGACAAAAGATCCCACCTGCCACAACTAAGACCCGATGCAGCCAAAAATAAACAAACTTAGAAAAATAATTGAGCACTCTGAAAAACAGATTACACAACAAGCCCAAAGTCACAGGAAATGGTGACGCCATCATTTAAACCTTAGCAATCCAAGTCTAGATCCCATATGTAACCAACACTCTCTGCTGCCTTCCAAACAACCAGATAAATACAGTATTCCACGGGAAAGGAAAACGCTGTTCCAAGTGCCAAAGGAGCAGAAAGGAAGGAATATTCTGCCCAGGTGGGAGAAGGGAGGGTGTTTTGGGTGGGACTGAGGAGTAGGTGGCAAATGGTGTTTAGAGAAGAGGCGATGTTGGGCCTCATCTTGGATGGTGGGAAGGGATTTTCCACATACGTGTTGGATTGGGGTGTTGAGGAAGGGAAGACAAGTCCAGGCAAAGATAAAAATTTGCCCCAAGCTATAGATATCTGAAAGTACGTGGTATATTCTTTGTGTGTAGAAGGTAGTACAGGGGCAGGGGCAGTGTGCAGCAGCCCTGGAGGCTCTCCATGTGAGTGGTGAACTGACTGTGAAAAATATTTTTAATTTTCATTCAACAACTATGTATTGAATACCTAGTACATGTCGGCACATAGCAGTGAATAAAAGAGGCAGAAACTCTTTAAGGAGCTTACATCCTAGCGGAGGGTGACAGGCAATAAACATGTATAATGTAGCACACGGTGATAAGTGCTAAGAAGGAAAATAAACCCATGTAAGGAGACACAGAGTCAGGAGGTGGATGCTCTTTGAGATAGGCTGGTAAGGGAAGGCCTTTCTGATAAGTCATTTATTTACACAGAGACTTAAATGAGGGAAGACTTCATTTTACAAACCGGGAAAGTTCATGAAAGATTTTAAGCAGGGATGTAACTTGATCAGATTTCCTTTTCTAAAAGCCAATTTTAGCGGATGGCTTGGTGCAGGGAGAGGACGTGGAGGCTAACGAGAAGTAGAGGACCACTTAGAAACCTACTGCAGTAATCCAGATGACAAAACATGATAAGCTCAACTACAGCAGCAGCAATAGATGCATAATTTTAAAATAAGAATAAGCTCTGAGGGGAACCTAGCATGCTGCGAAAAAAAAATCTCTTTTTAGTAACTTGGACCAGAGGCAATTGTAGACAAGTGAAAAGCCAGAGGATGTGGGGAAAGCTGACAAAGAGAAAACCAGAGAGTTATTTGTTACTTAGCCTGTGGCATCAACAGAAATGGGCATGAATGGCTGAAGAGAGAATGTGGACAATTTTCTCACTTCCCAAAGCAAGTGCTACAAGAAAGGAGGAAGAAAACCTTGAAGTAGTCTTGGCTCGGCACAGTGGCAGAGTCCAAGGTCTCTATCATCATGGAAGAAAACGGGAGATAATGGATTCTGACAGCTCCTAATTCCTTCCCACTCGTGCAGAGGTTAGCCTACCCATGCTCAACCTCCCACCAGCGTGGACGTGCTCCCCCCACGGTGGTCACTGGTCCTGCGAGACAGGCACGGCTGGACAGCCTGCAGTGGGACAGGGAACAGAGGTGAAGGTGGTTTGCACACAGGAGAAAGGGCCTGGGGTGTGTCTCAGCTGGCTTCACTGGCCCTATTGTTAAAGGATTACAAGAACAGAAAGTAAACAACCTATAATGAAAACGAACACCAAAGACCATCATAGAGATGGACGGACGACATGGGGCTGCAGGACGAGGCCAGCCTGGCGACGGAGGCTGACCTGAATCTTCTTTGCTTCTCCTTCCCTCAAAATCACACGGCTGGGCCTGGTAAGGCTGTAAGGATAGCAGTCCACAGAAAGCTACCATATAGCACTGCAGGTGTGTGATACAAATATGTTTTTCTACATGTGCCTTAGAGCGCAGGGACTGCTGCCACGCGGGGAGATCGGCCAACACAGGGGGAGCAGAAGGAGCCTGGGCTCACCTCCTCTCACGACTACACCAAACTTACAACTACCTGCAGAACAACATTGATGAAGAAGGCCAGAACCTACCAGGTAAGATCTTCTACAACTAAAGACAAAGAAGGAACCACCAGGCGAATGGAGTAGGAGAGGCAGACTCGCGGTATCATCAAATCCCACATCCCCGGGGGTGGGCGACCCCCAAACTGGAGAATAATTATAGTGCAGAGATTCGCCCACAGGAATGAGAGCTCTGAGCCCCACAGCAGGCCTCCCGGCCCAGGGGTTCTGCACCAGGAAGATGAGCTGCCAGAGCATTTGGCTTTAAAGGCCAGCAGGGCCTAATTTCAGGAGCTGCCACGAGGAAAAAAGACGACTTTTAAAGGGCGCACACGAAAGCTCCTGCAAACCTGGACGCGGGGCAAAAGCGGTAATTTGCTAGGCGCCTGGGCCAGACCTACCTGCTGGTTACGGAGGGTCTCCAGGCGAGCTGGGGGCGGCGGGGCTCACCCTGAGGACGCGACCCTGGCGGCAGCCGTTCGGGAGCTTTCTGAGGCGGGCGGCGCCATCGCAGGCTCCTCCGTCCTGCTTATCGGCGCCAAGACTCAGCCTACGGGCTGGCGCTGGGACACCGCAGGCCAGACAACTGACTGGGCCGGACACGGCGCCCGCCTTTGGCACAGAGGCTGCCTGAAGACTTGCTGAGCCAGCAGCTGCCTCTGGATGCCCGTCTCGACGGCCCCCAGACACGGCCCTGGCCACCGGGGCCCCGGATCCAGCTCCGCCCCTCGGTGGGCAGGCACAGGCCTCTCCGGCCAGGAAACCCGCACAAGCCTCACCCCCCAGGGGGCAGACGCCAGGCACAAGAAGAACCGCAATCCCCATAGCAGGCCAGACCCTACCCTGGGACGCGCTGGTCCCCACCCCTGCCCACGAGCACACCAGTACACGCGTCAGGACACCCCAGACCTCATACCCAGCTGTGTCACAAACCACCATTCCCTCCTGCCCCCCCACCCCCACAATCTGATACCAGGTCTGGGGTCCCTGGGCCCGGCAGCCAGGCTCCAGGACCCAGTTCTGCCTGCCAGGAGTCTGGCACTCACCCTCGGACCCGGCTTCACCCACCAGTGGGTGGACAACAGCCTCAGAGTCCTCTGGACCCTGACCCCACCCACCAGTGAGCCAGCACTAGCCCCAGGGCCCCCTAGGCTTCTGCAGCAGCCACCTCAGGACCAGACCCTGCTAACCCGAGGCCGGCAGCATCTGCACAAGGCAGGGCCTGGCAACCGGCCAGACTGGGGCACACAGAGCCTACCGGACCGCCCGCACAGTCAACCCGCCGCAACACAAGGACCCCGCAGCCCTCTTAGGGGGAATCCATAGAACATATAACTTGAGTGATGATAGGGGAGTGCACTGCCGGGACACATAGGACGTCTCCTACAGAAGGCCACTTCTCCAAGGTCGAGAAACCTAATGAACCAACCACATACATAAAAATACAAATAGCAACTTTAGATAAAATGAGGCAGCAGAGGAATATGTTCCAAACAAAGCAACACGATAAAACCTCAGAAGAAGAATTAAGTGAAATGGACATAGTCTACCTGAGAAAGCGTTCCAAGTAATGATTGTAAAGATGATCAAAGAACTCAGGAGAAGAATGGATGCACAGAGCGAGAAGTTAGAAGTTTTTAAACAGAAAGTTAGAAAATATAAAGAACCAAACAAGAAGAATACAATAACTGAAAGAAAAAGGAAAAGCCACAACTAGAAACAAGAAAATTACAAAATGAAAAGCTCACTGGTAAAGGCAACATTCGGTAAGAGTGGGAAATCATCCACACATGAAACTAGTTGGGAGGTTAAAAGACAAACGCAGGAAAATCATCTACGAGTACAACCACAGTAAGCAGTTAAGGGATACACAGAACAAGTAGGTGTAAAGTATGATATCAAGGCTGGTGGCATAAGGTTAAACTCATACTCTTTAAGAGGAGTCATGGTCGGTGACTATGTCTTGTTTACAGCAGTGTCCTTGCCACATTATTAGAGCTTGGCACCATGAAGAGTTCAATAAACGCTCGTCAAGTGGGGAAGCTGATTTAAGAGCCCTGTGGAGCTGTTTTAGGGTCTCTAGTGACCACTTTGGCAGCTAGAAGCCCATTTGGGTGCTAGAGATACCTTCAGTCTGTGAGTTGTTTTTGGTCCTAGAGAGCTGAGGAAGTAGAGTAGGACAGCGAGGGAGAAGTTGGATGCTTGTCAGACTCAGAAGGTGGAGAGAGAAGGAGGCTTCCAAAATTTTCCTAGAGCATTCTCAGCCCAGGCTCTCCAGGGAAGAAAGATGTCTGGGAACCTTGGCAGGATCCTACAATCACAAGATGAACACCATACATATGCTTAACTTCTATGCATTCACCCGTTTCTGCTCCACAACAGGGAGCAAGGGGGAGCATGGATTCGGGGGCAGGGAGGGGTGGTTAGAAGAGATAAGAGATGGGAGGGGGGGAGGAGGCTGGGGGAGGGGTAGAGAGCAAGAATTGATGAATAAGAAATAGCCACATAGATTTCCTTGAACTAAGTGTCTCCAAGTGGGAGATGTGAACCCATTGTTCCCTTAGCCTCTTGGTACCCACATTCAAACACTTACCATTTTGTAGAGTAAGCCTTCTAAACATAGGTTCTTTATCTGGTACTCAATTACAGAAACAGAAATCTGTTCCAAAGCTTTGTGGAACCTTTAAGAGATGGTATGTTGATCTCCACTGTGACAACTTCCTAAGGGATTTTCAAAGGTTGTTTAATGTTTTATGATTTTCAGCTCTTGTGCCGGACTTAGTATCTACCCCGGGTCACTAATAACGAATGACACTGTTATATTGCTCAGGGATCTGTTCCTGATGAACCGACAAAAAGGAACCTTTTCCAGCCAGGGTGTAGGTGCTGCCATCTTGAATAAGAAGTAAATTTGCCAACTTAGTAATGTGATAAAAGGCACAAGTATGAAGACATGGTTTGCAGTCAGATCTGTATCTCTGAACATGTCAGATTTAGCCAGGACTTCCTAATTGTGAAGAAATTTCTCCAATTTACTTCTCTCTTCAATTAGTAAGTCTCAAAGCTTTCACTTAAGCTTCATAAACTATCTCCCTCATCCCTTACTCTAGCTCCTAGACCATTTTCCCCTTACCAGACACTTCAGTGTTTTACAATCTCTGTCCATGCTGTCCCCTCAGGGTGGAGAGTTCTACCTCCCACCTTTTACATTCATGGAAACGGTATTCTTCCTTCAAGACTGTGCTCTAATAGCCCTCCCGTAAATGTCTTCCTTAAGACATTTGCCTTCTCTATTTGCCTACTTGTCTAATTATAACTCATAATATAGTTGAAGTATTGCTGTATGAGATAACAAGTGGAAAAGACTTTCAAGTACATGTAAAGTTTCCTACGTGTTAAATTCATTACACCAATTTTTTTCTACTTTGTCTTAACTAGTTACAATTATTTGTCTTTTTTCTTGTATTAATTTCCTATTCCTGTAGGCATTCAGATGACTCCAGCCACAGCTGTCATCTCACTGCAGCTCCATCAACTAAGAGGACCGTGAGAGATAATGATAAACTGTTTTAAAACAGTTTTCTCATTTTTTTGTTAGGCAGCAATAGAAAACCAGAACACAGCCAAGAACATTCCAATTGAAACAAAGATCTAGAAGCCTTGAACAAGTATCTTTACACACAAGTGTCTTCTGAAGAATTTATGTGCTGAGGTGGCAGAGTGGAGAGAGGGCCAGGACCACTCAAAGGGTCTGTACTGACGCAACAGGAAAGATGATGCTGCTGAGGCTTGAGACATGCACAGGAACCTCACAGCAGCAATAAATTGGAACTAAACATGCTTTGGAGCCCTCCCTGGTATCACCTAAGGATCTGGGAGCTTTAATGGCTACCAGAAGAACTCATTGAATCACTTATTATACATTCAACAAATACTTAAGGAGAAGTTTGCCGGGGAGAGAGACAGACAATAGATGAGTGAATGAATATGATATAAACGGACAGGGACTCGGTCATCCATGGGGTCGTCATTATTTCTGTCCTTCCCTCTGTTACCCAGCACTGCTGTGTTGTGCCTGGCCTGTTGCTAACCCTGAAGCTCTGATGTCTGAGTAAACACATGGGCACCACTTCCCATGGCCACAGAGTCCCTCACTGCTGCCCTCAGGGCCTCTGCACTCCATGTCCAGTGCCACAGCCAGTGCCCAGCCATCATGCAAGTTGGGCGTGATGCTGCCATTCAAGGAACCCCCGAGGCCCCACAGTCCCCCACTTCTGAGGGTGACTTTCTATCTCTTGGGTCTGTCCATTTCTGCCTTATATAACCCACAAGTGCATTCACCTCTGGGAAAACCCTGGCTAATCCATCTTGATGATCTAGAAACCCTTCAACTGTTTACCCCACCCAACAGGCTGAGGGTGAAGGTGAGGATAGGGAACAGTGGGGAGGGGACAGAGCTCAGCCTCCAGGGACCAAGGATGGCCTCTTCTTCCTGGGATGGAGAGTGGGAGAAGATAGTGAGTCCACAGAGAGGAGAAAAACAGTTTTCATCTTCCTTTTTTTAAATAGTTCACTCTATTATATACAGTTATTTGAGATAAGAGAATTGGTATTTTATTTCATGGTGGGGGGGAAATCATTCTGAATTCTTGCAGTACATATAAAATTGTTTCTTGAACTAAAAGGATGAACGGATATATCAGAGGAAAGATTTGAAGGTAAAAAGTTCATTAAAGAGATTTTCCTTATTTATAGCCCAGGCTTCCCTTGAAATGAACAGTATTTCAGTTCATATCAGGATAATTAATAGACCTGAGAAAGCAGTGTTCCTAACAAAGGTGATACTTAAAAGTGCCTATTGCATTAAAAAGCAAAATATACCATACAGCATAAAACTGTCCTGTGTGTCCGTTTCATAAATTCAATCTTTCCAAAAAGATAAAAACATCTTAAGGCTCAGCACTTCAGAAATTTAATGCAATCAGCTAAACATGAAAGTAGGTTTTGATATTGATGGATTAAAGTGCCAATTTGAAGCAGTAATATTTGAGAAAAACTGGCAGAAATTGAAAAAGGGTCGTCTCCAGAGATATTATTCAATCACAGTTTCTTGCAATATAGAGATGCACACTTATGTGGGAGCTATAACTCCTTGTGGCATCACAAAGGAAACACGTCCATGGGGAAGTCGCTGAGGCTGGAATCAGACTTGACCTGATACAGCCAACTCCACCCTGAGCGACCTGGCGAGTCACTGACCCAAAGCTCCTCTCCTCACTTCTACCTTGGGACAATATCACTCCTACTGCCTGCCTCTCAGGGACTCAAGAAATATATGCACAGTGCCTTTTCAAAACCTTATACAATTGCTAATTCCCATTGTTGTTTATTACTGTCAAAGTTATTTTGCAGGAGTTGAGATATGGTTCTAGACAGGATAGGAGGGATGGTGCCCTAAGAACTTACAGTGCTTAAGGTTACAATGGGGCGTGTGTGTGTGCGTGTGTGTTGATTTCACAAGAGGACAAGAAAGAGAAAGCAATAGTTTCAAAGGGTATTATACAAAGAAATATTTGTTTGGGCAGAATTTTTCCCCAGGTTAGCTCAAGTCCCTTTACCTTCATTAGTAAATTTTTAACTTTTTTTTTATTGGGAAAATTTTCAAACATAACACAAAAGTAGGGAGAAATACAATATATAATGAAATCCCATATACCGATCATACAGAATCACGGTGATCAATATTCTGCTTATAAGGGACTGAATTGTCTCCCCAAAATTCATATGTTGAAGCTCTAACCCCTAGTACCTCAGAGTGTGAATATATTTGGAGACAGGTCCTTTAAAGAGATGATCAAGTTAAAATAAAGTCACTAGGGGGGTACCAGTCTAATCTGACTGGGGTCCTTATAAGAAGAAGAGCTAAAGACACAGGAAAGACTCCAGGGATTCTCTCACACAGAAAAAAATCGTGTAAGAACACAGAGAGAAGACAGCCAGGTGCAAATCAAGGAGAGGCCTCAGGGGAAACTGGCCCTGCCAACACCTTGATCTTGGACTTCCAGCCTCCAGAACTGTGAGGAAATATGTTTCTATTGTTCAAGTCACTCAGTCTGTGGTACTCTGTTATGACAACACTAGCAGAATAATACACTGCTGTCTCTGTTCTTCTATCTTGATTATTCTACTTTTATTTTGTTAGAGTTCTTTAGTTAAAATATTGCTGTTTAGCCCATGGGCACCCTATGCTCTCCTGCAGTGGTTAAAAACATGTTCCAAGAGAACAGTTGTCATGCTGGGCCCCAGAGCCACAGGAACAGCCAGTGCCTGTTACAGGAGAACTTGAGGTTGGTACCCAGAGAAGAACATAGTCACTTATGTTCATGTAAGCTGACAGGGTCTAGAGTCCCTCTCTTAGACCAAGGGCAGCACCACCATATTTTCTACTTCAAATTCTCTTTATGTTATAGGGCAATTTTTGAAAAACTTGTTCCTGCAAAATGTGGAGACATACTATAGTAAAGTCAAGGCATCCTTCAGCTATTCTGACTAGGAAATATTATTAAAATATTTACACAAAGATAGAAAGTAGAGCCTCATACACCAATAAAAAAAATATGCTCGATAATAGGAACCTGCTCATGTACAAGGCTGTCAGCAACAGAAACACAACCCTGGATGGGAATATAGCCTGGTAGCCATTCCACAGAGCTAATGTCAGAGCGCACAGTGTCAGGCTAAATTAGAAAGGTATGGACTGCAGAAGGGCTGGCACCTGCCGAAATTCAGCCAGACACATGTTCTCAGGGGGTGTGGGCCAGAGGCTGTTTCCACAAAGTCCTTTCCACTCTGCATCTAAGGATATGGAGGGATTCAAGACTTGCAAGTTGAGAAAGATAAGGAAATAGGAGAGGAATGGAGTCCAGACCTTCAACTTGTACCTCTGAGCAATATGAAATAGCAGAGACCAGATTTATCCTCCTACACCTAACAACTAAAAAACCAAACAAAATATATGAAACAAAGGCTCCCATGACATTGCATGTTAGGCAGAAAAGAACAGTGATCTATAGAAATGGGAAATAAATGAGATAAGCCCTATGAATACCTTAGTTTACTGCCTAGAGAAAGTTTCTAGGCCATGCCGCAGGGATAGGGAACCCAAGCAAAGCCCAGTGGTCTCCCTGAGTTGAGGATCTAGAGCTGAGAATCTAGGGAGCACAAGGTGGGTTGAGTTCACAGGACAAGAGTATTGGAAAGGTGATAGCTACACAGAGGAGAAAACCCCAAGGATCTGCAGAGAGGCTCCCCCAAGTATTCAGTTGAGTACTGATCAGCATATGCATTTGAGGAAACCACCGGAAGTCTGGCAGGGGTGAGACTGGGAGGGGGTGGCAGAGATATGGAAATAAGTAGAGGGAACGGTGCCCAGAGATCACACAGAATCGAGAACAGTGTCTGCTCTCAATAGCCAGAGTGGAAAAACCTCATAATTCATGGAACATTGCTTAGAGAACTAAGTCTCTCGCCCAAAGTAGTGGGAAAAATGCAACCCTTGACTAGACACTCTAATGAACTGTAAAGGCAAGGCACGAAAAGATCAAACCATTTTTAAGTAACATCTGCATTGCAGAATATTGTAGAAAAAATATTGCAGAATAAATATTGCAGAATATTTAAAAGAATACAAAATATCCAGCATCCACAAAGGTATAACATACAATGTGTGGCATCCAATCAAAAGTTGCCAGACAGGTGAAGAAGCAAAAACAAAAATAAATAAATAAAAAATAAGTAAACAAACAAAAAACAATCCATAAGAATAAGAAAAATCAGGGACTTCCCTGGCAGTCCAATGGTTAAGACTCTGTGCTTCCACTGCTGGGAGTGTGGGTTTGATCCCTGGTTGGGAAACTAAGATCCTGCATGCCTCACAGTGCAGCCAAAAAAAAAAAAATTATAATAAGAAAAATCAATCAATCAACCAAAACTGATCCAAAAATTATATAGATGATAAATATTAGATGAGGACAGTAAAACAGTATTATTATATTGTTTTATCACTGTAACTGTTGCTATAATTGTATTCCATATGTTCAGTAAGTTAGAAAAAATATTAACCATGTTAAGTAGAGACACGGAAGCTAGAAAGATGACCCAATTTGAACTTTTAGTGATACCTGAGATGAAAAACACACTGGATGGTATTAGTAGCAGGTGAGACACTGCAGGACAAAGATTAGTGAATTTGAAGACATAGCAATATAAAGTATCCAAAATGAAACACCAAGAGGAAAAAAGACTAAAAAAGCATCCATGAACTGTGGGATACCTTCAACGAGCTAAACATATGGATAATTCATGTCCTAAAGTGGCAGAGGGGACAGAAAATATTTTAAGAAATAATGGTCAATTTTTTTCCAAATGTGATGAAAACTGTAACCTCACAGATCAAGGAACTCACCAAATCCTGAGCAAAGAAACATGAGGAAAACAAAGCACATCACAATCAAATTCCCAAAGCCAGTGATAAAGAGAAATCTTGAAAGCACAGATTTTAAAAGATATGTTATTTAAAGAGGAACAAAGATACAAGTGACAGAATATTTCTTGTGCAATCTAGAGAACAGTACAGAAACATCTTGAAAGTACTAAAGGAAAAAAGGGAAACCTGGAATTCTTTACCCAGTGAAAATCTTTTAAAAATGTAGGTAAATGACACCAATTCTACACAATCTCTTCCAGAAAATAATTCACATTATGAAGCAGCATTACCAAAACTAAATAAAGATAGTACAAAAAAAGATAACTATAGGCCATTCTGCCTTGAGGACATAAATGCAGGAATCCTCAAGAAAATATTAGCAAACTAAATCCAGCAAATGTAAAAAGAACACTACGTCACAACTAAGTGTGGTTTCTCTCAGAAATTCAAAGCTGATTCAATATTACAAAAAAAAATCAATACAGCTGTTATCAGTTGAATTAAAAAAAAGGAAAAACCACATGATAGTACCAATTTATTCAGAAAAAGCATTTGAAAAAATTTAACATGCATTCATGATTAAAACAACAAAAACTTTCACAACCTAGGAATAGATACCTGAAAAGGTGTATCTACAAAAAAATTCTAAAGCCAACATCACTCTTAATGGTCAAGGCCTCAGTGCTTTCTATGACCAGGAACAAGGCACAGTGTCCACACTATTCATTCTTATTCAGCATCAAAAAACAGCAAGTTCTTGGCCGTGTGATAAGGCGTGAAAAGTCTCTATTTGCATGTGAAATTGTTTATGATGCAGAAAATCCCAAGGAATCTATAACTAAGCTCCTAGAACTAAGTGTAACAAGGTCACAAATACAAAATCAACATACAAAAACCAATCATATTTCTATATATACTAGCAATGAACAGCTGGATATTTAAAAATATAAATATAGTATTTACATTCACTCCAAAAAAATGAAACTCTTAAGTGTAAATCTAATAAATCATGTGCAGTATCTGTATGTGGAAAACTATGACATGTTGATGAGAGAAATAAAATATCACCTAAATAAATATGAAACGTAACTTCTTCATGAATTGGGAGACTCAACATAGGTAAGCAGTTGATGCTACCCTGGTTGATCTATGTATTTAATGCAACTCCAATCAAAATCCCAGGTGGTTTTTTCAGATACAGACAAGCCAATTCTAAAATATATGGTTGGGAGGCAAAGCAACAGCCAAAGCCATTTTGATAAAGAACAAAGCTGAAGGGCTCACGCCACTCGATGTTAAGACTTAGTATGCAGTTCCAGCAATCAAGATAGTAATATAGTGGTGGAAAAATAGATACAGAGATCAATGAATAGATCCTGAAATAGGCCTGCACAAATATGGTAAGTTGATTTTAGACAAGGATGCAAAGGCAATTCAATAGAGAAGGGATAGTCTTTTCCAACCAAGGGTGCTGGATCCTCTGCCTATACTTCACAATTAATACAGAAATTAACTCAAAGTTGATCATAAATCTAAGTGTGAAATGTAAATCTATAAAAAAAAGATTTTAATATAGAAAACCTTCATGAACTCTGAGCAAAAAAAAACTTTTTTAGGTATAACAAAAGCACAGTCTGTAATAAAAAAAATTGATAAATGAGCCTTCACAAAAATTTAGAATTTTTACTCCACAAAAAATTGGTAAGAAACTAAAAGTCAAGCTAGTGAGTGCAAGAAAATATTCCTAGATCACATATCTGACAAAGGACTTGTATTCAGAATGAAGAACTCTCAAACCTCAAATAGAATAGTCCATTTTTTTAAAAAAATTAACCAAAAATTTGAACATTTGACCAAAGAAGATACACTGATGGTAAATAGCACATAAAACATTAGCCAATAGAAAATGTAAATTAAATCTACAATGAAAGAGAACTGAACATACTATTAGAGTGGCTAAATTTTTTTTTAAATATAACAAAAAACTGCCCATATGAAGTGTCAAAAAGAACTAGGAGCAACTGGAACTTTCATATGTTCCCAGTGAGGTTACAAAATAGTGGCGCTGCTCTTAAAAATAGTTTGACAGTTTCTTGTAAACATGCACTTTCTGTACGACCCATCAACCCCACTATTAAGTATTTACCTGAGATCAGGTGTCACACTTTTGTAAACAGAGTTTTATTGGAACACAGGCATCCTTATTTATGTAATGAGCATGGCTTTTTCATACTTTAGTGGTGGGATTGAGGAGTTATACCAGAGACTATATGGCCAACAAAACCTAAAATATTTATTAGTTGTCCTTTTACAGAAAAAGTTTGCTGATCTCTCCGTAGAAAAATGAGAGCAAATGCTTACACAGAAACCTTCCCACAAATGTCTGTGGCAGCTTTGTTCATCCTCGCCAAAAAAACAAAAAGGAAAAAAAAACACTGGAAACAACTCAAATGTCCTTTGATGTGAACACATAAACTCTGGTAAATCCATGCAATGGGATTTTACTCAACCATATGAAGAAATGAATAACATGAATAACTGACACACACAACAAAACGAATCTCAAACCAATTACTACGCTGAAAGAAGCCAAAGGAAAAAGTGCATACCAAATGATTCCAATTATATAAAGTTCTAGAAAATAGAAAACAATCTACAATGGCAAAGTGCAAATCAGCTGTTGCCTGGAAACAGGAGATGGGTCAGGGAAGAGCAGGAGGCAGGAATTACAAATGCACAGGACTAAATTTTCAGGATGATGGCTAAATTTGTTATCTTGATTCTGGGGGTGGTTTCATGGGTGTGTATCTAATTAAACACTTTAAGTGTATAGTTTATTGTATGTAGATATATCTCAATAAAGCTATTAAAAACCCACACCTGCTGGAGTCCAGTGCCCATACATTTAACCACAATGTGCTACCTTCCTTCTCACAACAGAAGGAACTCATGAAAAGCCCCAAGCGCCAGCACCAGGCTGTAATAACAGCCTGTGGTCCTTTAATCCCAAATGCTCTAATCCTGGGGGTAGAGCTGGTGGGGAAAACACAGCTGCCTCTTCACAGGACTACTCTGCAGTCATCAGAGACAGAGCCACAAGCCTCCCCATGAAAGATCCTGCAGTGCTTGCCCCCCATCTGGCTCCTGCCTGCCCCATCTGGTCTTGACTGCCTCACCCGGCTCAGGTGGAGCCCCTCAGACATCCTGAGAGAGACCTGAGCATCTCTATTTTTGAGACTCCGAGAAGCAAGAAGAGTGTTGATTTATTTAAAATAAATAGTGTCTGTCACAGGTTGGGGTTTCTGGAAGCAGATGCTGAGTCTAAGTTGGAGCACAAGAAGTTTATTAGGGATCAATACCTGTGAAAGCAGAGGGGAAGAAGCAGGATTGCACAGAGAGATAAACAGAGAGGTCTGGCAAAGCCTTAGCCAACCTGGAAGGGAGCTGTGGAGCACCTCCCATGCCCAAGAGAGATGTCCGAAGTCAGGCCCAGACGCCTGGCAATTTATACCCCTGCCTCACTCAGTCACCAGACACAGGCTGACCAGGAAAGGGTGTGACATTGGCTGAGCCCCTCTCTGCAGCTGACCCTGAGGGAGGTCATGGCTAGATGCTGTCATGTCTACACCTGGCCCTTGTAGAGTCAGGGTGACAAAAGAGTAATATATGCTCATTTCTTTAAAAAAAAAATACGAAAAACACCGGTATATGAAATACAAGTGTGGTCTCTTCCTCCATTTGGCTAGGCAGGAAACACAAGGAGGGGGAAAAGAAATTGGGTCCCCTAATTAACAACAAAGAGATCAAGTTCACTAGTTTATCTTTTGTGCCTGTCACGTGTTGCCCAAGTTTTCTAAGGCTTGTCACACTGTGAGATGATGTTGGGTGGCAGATTTAAGAGCTAGCTAAGAATTAAAGAGTAAAACCACATACCTGCCCTATCAGGAAGAAATGCCGTGTCATATTCAGAAAGAGAAACTATGCATTAATTATGGGTATGCTTGACTGATTGTAAGAAGCCCGGTAGGTGTGATGCAGTAAGAAACTGGAAGAAGACGATGAGGCTAGCAGCCAGCAGGGGCTGAGAATCCCATTTTCAGTGCTCTGAGCTTAAGATGAGTGTCGGCAGGAGCAGCAGGAGGGGCGCGGGCTGCCGGCTCTGTGATTAACAACAGGAGCATTTCAGGGAACAGTTGCTGCAGTAGTAAGATTTTGCCAAATACCAATACAAAAAGTTAGTATGCTACGACATCAAGAATAGAAACAAGTGACTGTGAGCTGGTATTTCTCAAAAATGAACTGTCAGGAGTGAGCTTTTGTTAATCAAGTAATAGTGTTTGGCTCTTGAATGATACTGTTTGCAGAGTGTGGAAAAATAACGAATCGGAATTCGCAGAACATTTGAAATGCCGGTCTATGAAAATCAAATGCATTGCTCTTAATGATGAAGAAAAACTTCTAGAATTTCCATGGAAATGAAATCAGGGGACCTGTGTAAACAGCACTGGCAGTGGAGTAAGTGGTAAGGTAGGCAAGAATGGGCCTCTGGTATCTCCTCTCCTCCAGTTCTCTCTTCCACAGTCTATAGGGGGCCTTGGGGCCCTGGTAACTTGTGGCTCCTATTCCACCATGAGGCTCCCCCTACCTGCTCTGCCCTGATCACCCCCAGTCACCAGGACTTTTCCAGCACACCTGCCGTGTGCTCTTTATCCCTCAGGACTTCAGTGGAGCGTGCACGGCACACAGCCATGGGGTGCCTCTACTAAACTCCGGTTAAACAAATTAACCTGAATGTATATTATCCTTCCAGAAACATATGGATTTTTATAAAGGACTCCAAGACAGTTTTTAGCATGTTTGTGGGGGAAACATTTTTAAGGTTGTTTACATGTCTTCAGGGGTTCTCAAGTCAAACAGTGTAGGTAGTGACCTCTCTGCCTGAGTCAGGCTAGCCTGGGGTCTAACCTTTGCTGAGGTTCATATGTATGTGAAGACCCTCCCGTCTCTTCTCATCTTGAGGACAGTATTTTCTTTCCATGACTTGTTTCCTGCCTTGTTTTATTGTTAAATTCCTCTAAACGCATGGAAGAGGTGACTGTGATGTGGTGGAAAGAACAAGAATTCCTGGACCTCAGTCCTGACTTTTCTATTCCAGGTGATACCTCGGACAAGTTAACTCAAAGCTCTTTGAATGTGGAATTCATCTGTAAAATTCAGTGAGAATATCTACTTTATAGGGCAGCTGTGAGAGCTGTCTGAAGCTTGGCACATGGTAGGCTCTCAAAGTTCCTTTCTTTTCTCCAAGTCAGAGAACCAGGAACAGATATCTAAGACTGCTGTGTACTCTCATTTGTATGCCAGCCTGTCAAAAGCAACCAAATCTCACCATCCCCATAGAAAGAATGCCCAGATATTGAGTACAAAGGGAGAGGGACACCTGCTCTCACACCACAAAAGGCCACCTAGGGGAAAGTGCTAGATCTGAAGCCAGGACATCTGGCTACAAAGCTTGACTTTGCCACATGCAAATTGCATGATCTTGGACACCCAAGTATCTTCCTGAGCCTCAGGGTTTTCAAGAGTAAGAGGAAATAGCACCCACACCCATGGCTCTCTCTATTTCAGAGGAACATAATAAGAAGCAAATATAAATTAAATGCTTCATAACAATACATTATATAGTAACATCACAATTCCAGAAACCCCTTGAGGAAAATATTATTAACTAAACTTCAGGAGGAGAGCCAAAAATACAGGTACATGAATCAACAGCGTGATTTTTAGCTAGCCTACTTTCCTCTTGATGCAAAATTCAACCTGGCTTCAGATACTATCCACATCTAAAGGATTCAACTTATTCTTTTTATTTCATATTTAAAGAAGGCAAATAAGTTCATGTTTAATATTTTAAAATGTATAAATATCAAATATTGAATGAATTACTGAGATCTGGAAATTCATACACACACCTAGCACCTCAAAACATTTCACAGTTATTCCTTGGATTAGCCAAAGTACTTTTGGATGAGGAAATCTGAACTTACACTATAACCTATTATCACTCAAACTAAGTGTTGGTTTCCAGAAGGAAGTTCACAACAAATTGATACAGCCACTGCTGTATTCACTATTGTGACCGTGCGGCTGTTTGTTCCCATAACTGCGTCACACGGTGCTCTCAAAGAGCAAACTCTTAGAGAGGGGTCAAAATGGGAGACTACATGAGATAGAGTTTGTGAGCATGTGTGAAGTTCCCTGTGGACTCCCAGAAATAACTGGGTGATGCTTTCATCAAAGTAGGACCGCAGATCCTATGTCAGCTGAGAGGGAAAGAGGCGCAAAGTATTCTTTTGCTCACCTTGACCCCCATTTGTACCCTCAAGTTGAGGAAGCCTGGGGAAACATCCCAACATCTATAGGCATTCCAATGGACTAGAATGCAAAGAAACAAAATACTGATCAAAGTACCCTTGCCTTATATTCAACATTTAGAATGTCTTTGAAGGCTTTTCAACAGAAAACTTCCAAAGTGAATATGGTCAAATCCTTTCAATGTCACTTGTCCCGAATGTACAAGTATTTTAATTAGGAAGAAAATAGAATCACCAACAATTCTGAATCTGGATATGGTAACTAAATACATTAATGGAAAAACCTGTACTCGAACTAACACCATTATCTTAAGCTGCTTCATTTGGTTTAGTCTCAGTCTCTAACAGGGATCTGAAAACAGGATTCACTATAGGCAAATGAAACCATGTACAAATGACTAAGTACAAGGAATACTGCAGGGTTTAGTCCAAGGAGAGAGCTACGAGGGGATGGGAGGGTGAAGAGAAATACCGTGGGAACTCTAGTAGCCGTGGATAGATTGGGTATTTTCTTAACTACAAGTAACGATGTTGATGAGAATATCAGAGATATACAGAAATAATCTGTATTTGCTTGACTTCTAGATAACCCAATAACAAGCCTTTTCTAAAAGAAATTGCATTTTTAAGTTATTTTCGTTTTCTAAAAACTTTAGATCTAGAAATTTAGATCATTGGACCCAAACACAATTGATACATATCTGAGCTCTTATAAGCTACTGGAACTCCCTCTGAGACTTTGCTTTGGTTAGCTAACCAACCCTTGTTGCCTGTCCGTGAAATTATGCCTTGCTGAGTTTGTAAGTCTTTGTGGACTTTCAGTCCTGTGGCAGACTCAATGTTTCCAGCTAACCAAGCCAATTCCACCTTCCCTACCTCCATTACCTCCCAGCAAACACCTCTCCTCCTGGGAATAGTAGTAGATTTCTTCCCACCCATCAACACCTGGGAATCTTTCTTACATTTCGAAGAGCAAGGGACATCACTTTTCCATGTGGTTCAGGTCCATCCTTTGTGGAAGGAACCTCCTGCAACTGTGAAGCTCAAATCCTCAACAGGGGTCTCTTTGCCTGGTCAAAGTCTTTTCTCATTTCCTTTGTGTATTATTTCTTTATACTCAAAACACTAGCTGACAAGTAAATGGATATTCCCATAAACCTTTTTAAGCTCCTGTGGCAGAATACAGGTTTGCTTCAAACTCCAGATGCTCAACTCCGTTAATCAGGGCACAGTTTTTTATGTCCCTCCAAAGCTTGTTTAATGCCTGCAAATGCCAAATGACCAATAAATTCCTATTGAACCAATTTGCACCAGCAGGAAAACAGTCTTCTTATACTACTATACATAAGTGGCCAGTCCCTTGACAGCAAAAGTTTTCTGTAACCTCTGTTTCTCATTTGGAATCCTGTAGAAGTTTCCTAGAAACTTTCCCCAGGACCTGCCTGTGTTCTTCCAGCACTGCCAGAAAAGCTGCCTCTTAGCCACCCAATTTCACCTATTCCTTTCATTCTGTGCAAATTTTCTCACAAGAGACAGGAGTACTAGTTTTATCATCGACAAATGACTGGTGCCTCCAAATGTCCCTTGCGGAGTGTGATGGGTTGAATAGGGTCCCCCCAAAATTCATATTCCCCTGGGACCTCAGAATGTGACCCTTTTTTAGAAATAGGGCTTTAGATATGTAATTAGTTAAGGATCTTGAAATCATCCCATATTTATAGCAGACCCTAAATCCAATGACTGGTGTCTTTATCAGAGAAATAAGGAAATTTGGAATAGAGACACAGAAGAACCACAAAGAAGCAGCCACATAAAGACAGAGGCAAAGACTGGAATAATGTAGTTCCAAGCCAAGGAATGCCAGAGATTACTAGAAGCCTTGACTTTAAACTTCTAGCTCTTTAACTGCCAGAGAATGTTTGTTTTAAATAAATTTATACATTTATTTATTTATTGTCTGTGTTGGGTCTTTGTTGCTGTGCCCAGGCTTTCTCTAGTTGCTGAGAGCAGGGGCTACTCTTCATTACGGTACATGGGCTCCTCATTGTAGTGGCTTCTCTTGTTGTAGAGCATGGGCACTAGGCCCGTGGGCTTTGATAGTTGCAACACACGGGCTCAATAGTTGTGGCTCACAGACCCCAGAGCACAGGCTCAATAATTGTGACACCTGGGGTTAGTTGCTCCACGGCATGTAGGATCCACCCAGAGCAGGGCTCAAACCCGTGTCCCCTGCATTGGCAGGCGGATTCTTAACCACTGCGCCACCTAGGAAGTCCCTAAATTTCTGTTTTAAGCCACCCAGTTTGAGGTACTTTATTACAGCATCCTTGGGAAACTAATACACAGAGAGACAGTTGAATTTAATATGCCCAATCCTGCCCTTTACATTTTGCCACTTCCCTTTACCTGTTGCTACCAACTTCCTTGAATATAATCTGCTTGAAGTAAAAAGAACATCAGCTTTAAAAACCAGGTTGTGAGTCAAAAATGTGACTGGAGTCATTTAGTCACATGAAGCTTCACTTTCCTTTTCAGTTAAAGGGGAGTAGTACCTTCCCTATTAGTAAGAGATTTCTAGTATTTAATTGAATTATACATTTATACACCTTGAAATATTTTAAAACATCTGGTATATCTTAATGAAAACTGGAAGGTAGGCCCATATGTCAGTGATATGACACAAAATGAAATGTTTCTTTATCAAATAAAATGCTAATAATTTCCAAGGTAATTAAGCTAATCAGTCTTGGTCATACATTGATATCACCGGGAGTGTTTATTTTTTTTGAGTCCCACCCTAGACTAGTCTCTGTTGTTTTTGTTGGATGGGTTTTGTTTTTGTTTTTGTAAAACAAGGCTCTCTTTTGTGCAGGCTTTCACATTTGTTTCCATTTCGTAAGACATGAAATGGAATCTTAATAGATTTTATCTAGTCATGTCTCCAATAATTTGCTTCCCTCATGTCATGTCATAGAAAATATGATGAAATGAGAGTCCAGACACAGAAAAACCAGCATACCCCAAACAGTGACCCCTGCTAATATCCCTAATAGCACAGACACTCAGTGGAAAAGACACTGAGACAGGCTGGGACCTGGGATCCTTTACTGGAGGGCTCACACCTGGACAAATGTCTCCTCCAGCAACAGAATGCAAAGAAACTTATTATAAGGGACTTAAAATAACTATACAGGCACAGTTGGGACAATTATGAACAATAAGATACATAAAGGGCACAAACCAACTGTCACTTCCGTGGTGCCAGGAAAAAAAGGGGGTACTTCTGTGTGACCCCCTGCGCACAGCACCAAGGGGGGTGAGCAGACCACTGAAGCCACCCCTCAGACGCAACTCAACAATCCAACCCCACCCTCATTTAAAGAACCAGCTCGCCCAGAATGAGCAGGAGCTTCTGTTTCTTGTTCTCTCTCCCTCCTGCTGTAGCAGGAGTCCCAGGAAAGCCTTGCCTGAATTTCTCACCTGGCCTCATCAATTTCTATTGATTAAAGAGTCCAAGGACCCAGGTATATAACACCACCACTAATTATGGCTTTCATCTCCATTACAAATTCCATGGGCAAGGTGGCTGAAAATAAACCTTTCCAGTCTAAGTTCGCAGAGTAGCTATTTAATATACCATAGTGTCTATTTTGTTGTGGATTGTGTGCGTGTGAGCACCCATGTGTAAGTTTGTGTATATGTGTGTATGTTATAGTTAGTAGTGCGTAGTTTGTTGTTTTCTGTCTATCCATATTCCTTTTGCTTCTCCTCAGCCTAATCACGCAAAAACATCCAATCACACAGCATTGCAAAACCCTTTAACATAATCCGTGTTTTGCTTCCCTAGTGAAGGGACATTGATTGCCTTCCCATCTCAAGTGTATGTAACAAGTCATTTCTGTAGGCTCAGTGCTTCACAATGCATCCAAAAATAAATATTAATAAAGATAGCTTTGAATCTCAAATATAGAGCAAACCTTCTCAAAGAGAAAAGCTAGCAGTGTCCTTGGTAATAGAGTTGCCTGTTGCCATGGGAATGAATCTAAAGATTCTATGACATTTCCTGGGACCACATGAGCTCAGTGGAAAGGATGCCTTTCAGACACCAACCCCATGTTTATACATTCACCTGGGAAATTCTAGGGACGGGAGCTCAAGGTGAAGGTAGGGATAAGAACTTTGTATGTGGTCCAGGCATTACAAGATTGCTATCTGGAATTTGTTATTTTTCACAGGTACACAAGCTACAAAAAAAACAAAATGAGAGAAAACAAGAGATAACCTAAAATTTTCCATTAAATCCTAAAGTATAATGTGTGGGATAATAGTCCTCATTTTCATGTCTCTAACTCTACCCCAAGGCAAGTAACCCTAAGCTTGGCTGTTCACACCGTCATAGAACCTGCAGGGAGGAGTGTAGCTAGACCGCAGTCTTCACGTGCATTCTGTTAAGCAGCATATTATACCAGCTGCAAGTCTTTACCTCTCCAGGAAACCTGCGTTCCACAGAAATTCTCCCAGGTGAATAGACAGCATCCTGTCAAGCCTCATGTTCTGTTCTCCCTGACCCAGTACTTTCCTGATCCAAACCCACATGGGTTCTCCTGGTTTATGTATAGTCTGTGAGTAAACAATACTCTCCAGGAGAACTTACTTCTCCTCTTACTTACTGGTCTGGGGGAATGAGACAAGGTGACGGTGGGTCTTGAGGATAAAAAGCATCTTCTTCTAAGGCATCTTCCTCAGGCCAGGTCTTTGAACAGGCTCCAGGGAAAACAAGGCTGCCTTCCCCCACCCTCCAACAAGAAGAAGAGGCGACTGCTTCTGGCCCAGAACCCAGAAGACCTTAGAGGTTCAAGCTTTTATCCGTCCAAATGCTCCTATCCCAAGTCTTCCTTATCAGGGTCCTTGTTTTTCAGAAGAAACCTGTCACACCGGTGCACTCCCCCCTTCGCTCTATCACATAAGCATGGTTTTCAACGTGCTTGAAAATCTTCCCTTTGGCTTCACAAGAAGAGAATCTCTTTAAAGGCTGACATGAAGGCCCTTTGGCTTTTATGCCTCACTCTGAGCTGACAGATGGCTGAACTGAGCCTGTTGTTATCGTTCTTGGAGATTTCCACAGCCAGTGCTACAATCCTTTAAATTATCAATACCCTCATACCATTCAGGTGCTAGAGCAACTACTTTACCTTGCACCTATCCCTCTTCCTAACCTACCTCAGGTGAGCCTTTCTTATTGTGATGCTTGACTATGCTACAGATTACCATCAGGAATCACCCACTTACCACAAGCAATAGCTCCTTGTTGCTATTTGACTAGTGAATGATTGCTCCAGAATATCACCCTAAAGGTCTGCTTTCTAAAGCTATTCCTGATATCAAATACCTATTTTGGGTTCACCCCAAATCAGTGCCCAAGATAAGACTTCTGTATGGTAGTTTATTTAGTTGCTAATTCCAGGGAAGAGAAGTGAATCACCAGGAAGAATGAGAAAGGGGAAATACACACGTATGCTATTGATATTGTAACTGTGAACAACAAAGGATTGATTTCCTAGGACCTCATGAACAGCACAGAAAGTACCTCCCAAAATTGTGTCCTGGAAGGACTAGAGACAAGCACTTATTCACGAGGTATCCACATCGTGCACTCTGGCTCAGAACATCATTCACCACCTCCTTGGACTCTTGTCACTGGATTTCCTAGGATTCCAAACTTGGAATTCTTCTCAGGCTCCATATTCTTCCTGAGTGATCTCCTATTCCCAACATTTCAACTTTATAATTGCATATTTAATTGTGGTTTTATTTTTAATTGTGGTTTTGATCTGCATTTCCCTGATGGCTAGTGATATTGAGCATCTTTCCATGTGTTTGTTGGCCATTTGTACAAGGGCGAGTCAAAAATTATCTGCCCTCCATTTATATTAAAACTTCTGTAAATTCTACAACCAGAGTGCAGATAATTTTTGACTCACCCTCATATATCTTCTTCGAAGAAATGTCTATTTCAGATATTTTGCCTGCTTTTTAAATTGGGCCACTTATCTTTTTATTGTTGAGTTGTAATAGTTCTTTATATATTGGCTATTTCTCCTCTTTCAACCCCACACTTTCTGCCTGGAACGCTCTTAAGTACCAGCCCCACTCACTTGGTCTCATCCCTAGTCTCCACCTGGGCTTCCCTCCTTGTGGGATGTCTTCCCAGACTCCCTCTCGATTAGTTTAGGAGGTTCCCATCAGCCCCGCTGGCATCCTATTCTTCCTCTATCATGACACAAGAATTCACTTTTATTAAGGGCCTAACATGTGCCTACTCCCATTTAATTCTCTTAACAAGCTCATGAAGTGTATACTACTATTATTCCCATTTTACAGATGTTTAAACTCCATTTTCTATTAAGCAGAGGAGCTTGGATATGAACCCAATAAACCTAATTCCACAGCCTATGTTCTTTGCACTACACTGCTTCCATTTTTTGTATTAATATACTGTATCAAGAAAATTTATGACTGCTTAACTCAATTATCTATCTTCTCCACTGTCTATACACTGGACATTGAAGAACTCTAGTTTGCTCAGTACTGAATTTTCAGACCTATTCCAATGCCTGCTATATCATAGTTGCTTAATAAATAATTGTATTGATGTATTAATTAATGACTCAATCAGATCATGCCCCATTCTGTTTAGGGACTTCTAGTGGCTTTCCATTAAATAAGTCCCAATCATTTTTCAAAATATTGAAGTGAAGCAGCAGCCTCCCCACCACTTTCTGCCTGACCCTAGCAGTACCCCCTCCTCACTTTTCTTTTTCTCACTTTAACTATATTCATTACATTCCAGCAATACTCAACTGTTTATAACCTTAGACTTCATCAAGCTCTTTTATAGTATAAACCATGGCTTGAAATGTTTGTTTCTACCATTTTTATCTAGAAAACTCTTATCCATTGGAGACCCTATAGCCTTTTCAGAAAAACCTCCCTGATACACCCAGTGCACCCCCTCCACACATGTACCCTGGAGTTCATTATTCCCTCCTCTGTGATACTACAGCATTTTACATATATTTTTTATTGTTGCACTATCAAACTGTTATTGTAACCTTATTTGCTAATATCTCTGCTTCCCCTATTTGACTGTAAACTCTTTAAGTACATCTTTACCCACACATATATTTTTTCTTTTTAAGCAATAAATGTCTTGTAGTTGATGTTATACTGTTATTGAATGCACAGGATTTTTTAAAATTTCTAAGTGGGACATAAAATAATGGTACATCTTATAATTTATGGTGCCTTAGATCAATGAAATACAATAGCTAGTCGTACAGTATAGCTGGTCAATAATATGTGTTCAATAAATGTACCTAGTACATAATAAGTATTCAATTAATATTTTTTGTATATAGTATTGAATTAAGACTTTGGTGCAAAGATGTGAAAATTTTTCTCTACCAATGAATTATTAACTTTCCTTGCTCTACTTGGGAATTTTATTATTCAGTCTGTCTCACTTTTGCCCAAGCTATCTGGAAGCCCAGAGCTAATTCTTAAAGCCAAGCAAAGTAAATTAACTTGCTAATGTTAGCCATTACTCCAAGGTACCGAGTCTGGAGAAAACAGAAAGAAGATTATATTGTTATGATTAAATAAACATGAAAAACAACAGCTACCCTTGCTATAGAAGGAGCAGCCTAATGTATTGAACTCAGATCATAAGAGATGGGTGCTCTTTTCATGGAGATAGGATGTACAGTAACAGCAGATGTGTTTGGGAGGAAGTTCAGTTTTAAAATGTAGAATTTGGGGGCCTGGAAAAATATCTCGGAAAATGAAAGAATTCTAGGATAAATTCTTTAGTAAAAGTCAAAGATTTTCCTGAAGCAAAGTATACCTAATCTTCCTTATGCAACTTCTGTCAGCTAATCTATTATTGTGCCAGTTGCTTTATAACATTCATGAAACAGATAGTCATAGGGTGATCCTATGTGCCAGGCAATGTGCTAGAAGCCAGGGGAATTGTGGTAAAAAAAGACAAATGAGGTCCCTCCTTTTATAGTGTTTACATTTTACTTGGAGAAGGCTGATAATAAAAATCAACAACAACAAAAAAATCAGCAAACACAATGCTCCAAAGAAAACAATGATGGGATAGAGAATATTTGGAAACACTACTTCAGACTATGTGGTCAGAGAAGGTCTTTCTGAAAAGATGACATTTGAAATCAGAATCTCACACACACACACACACACACACACACACACACACACACACCCCACAGTCACTGGGAGAGAAAAGATGAATGCAGATGCAAGAATAAGCTTGATGGATTTGAGGTTAGAGTATACTGGCAGAGGGATTGGCAGAGGATAAGAGCAGAGTCTTAGTCAGCTCATGCTGCTATAACAAATACCAGAGACTGGGTGGCTTAAACAACAGTTTATTTCCCACAGTCGGAAGTCCAAGATCAAGATGCCAACTTATTTACTTCCTGATGAAGGCCCTCTTCCTAGTTTGCAGACGTCTTCTTGTGTTCTCACATGGTGGGAAAGAGTGAGCTCTAGTCTCTCTCTCTTCATATAAGAACACCAATCCCATCACAGGGGCTCCAGCCTAACAACCTCACCTAAACCAAATTACCTCCCAAAGACCCACCTCCTAATACATCCCATTGGAGGTTAGGGTTTCAATGTATGCCTTTTGAGAGAACGCAAACATGTAGTCCATAACAGGCAGTAACACACAGGGGCCAGTGCTCACAAGTCATGAGGGTCATGCCTGGGAATGTGAGGTTTAAGTGCAATGAGAAGCTGTTTGAGGGTTTAAAGTAGAAGCGTGACACAATTATACACACACACACACAAACACACAGATAGATATACACATTTTTTTCATTCATTCTGACTACTGTGGGGAAAAATATAGATTAAAGCATCTAGTTAGAAACCACTACAATAATCCTTGCAAAACAATGCTGGATGGTAGGCAATGGAGGTAGGTGATAGAATTAGAGATGGAAGGAAGCAAGAAGATTCTAGATCTGTTCAGGTGAAGGTGTTAACAGGAGGTGGATGTAGAAGTGTGAGAAAAAGAGTTGAATGGACATGGCCCTCTGGGATTTGAGCCTAAACTCTTGGGGAGGTGGTGACGCTGTTCAGTAGGGGAGAAAAAGACTAGGGGAAGAACAGGTGGTAAGGCGGATGGGAGGTTGAGAAATCAAAATGTTTTCACATGATAATTTGACTTTAAGCCTCGTGTAGTTATAATGGCAGGGAATACTGCAGGCATGTCTATGACTATAAAAGGAAATAAAGCATTATTTTGTAAATTGCCACAAAGAGGCATTGCCATATTATAAGTCCTTGCACATACCTGAGGAAAGAGTACAATCTCTTCATCACTGACTGAGAAATGAGCTCATAATCCATAGAGCTCTATTCTATCTGTGGAATATATTTTTCATGATTATTCAGAAACTGTTCATGAAGAAAATGATTAATGAATAGTATCTTTTTACTCAGAGATTTATTTTAAATCTCAGAGATGCCAAAATGTTCTCTACAAAAAAAAATGGGGTAAAATCTGACACTATTAACAAATGACTAAATATAGAAACCAATTTTAAAAGCATATTCTCTTACAATTTGATTTTTTAAGTAGCAGAATTATAATTCCTTGAATTGTCATGTTAAATTTCTCCTCATGACTAAATTGAATTGATGGCATGAGAAATTGATAGTAAAGAAATTCACTGTGATGTTTTTTTAAAAAAGAAGAAAAAGAGAAAGAAAAGCTCCTAATTTGGTGACTGCTAAAATACTGTTTCAGTGTGAAAGCTCTTTGTTTTCACAACGGAGGGTGGTCTATGAGGGACTTTTGGCCCATTAGAACAGGCTCAGAAACACCTCTTCCCTGAGCAAATAGAAGAATTAACCAGTTAGAAATGGGAATGTTATAAAGGAGTCAAAATCAAATGAAGACGGTACAAGGGTAAAAGTGTATTTGATTTGGTGGAGGAGCAAACTCAGAGTTATTTGTTGATTTATCTTTGTGTGATGGCCTATGAGTGATTTTTTAAATTTTTTTCTAGAAATCTTGGTATTTTTCTTGCTTAAAAGGCTAATTGAAAATTTGAGCACAGGAGGGAATCCATGAGCAGATCATGGAAACATAGAAAACATCCAGAATGTGGTGGGGAAGCAGCAGGAAAACTGCCATGAAAGGAGAGAGAAGAAATTTGGAAAGTGAGGCTATAATTATAAACCTTGATAATTGTCCACGTGTCCCCCTGTTGCTCTGTCAAGAGGAACAAAGGCCTTTATAGGTCTTATGCACTGAAACCCGATCTAAATATGATGACAAGGAGGCTAGAATATCGCAAGTCCAATATATTATTTAGGCCTTCTCACCAAAGTGCAGGGATTTCCACACTCTCCTGGCCCCACCTGGCTGGCAAGATTGTATTCTCTGAAGAAAAATCAGAATACATGGTATGACTATATTGATGAAGGACTCTGCGCAGAAAATCTAAAATCTGGACTCTCCAGCTTGCAGGCTCAAATTCCTCATGCTAAATGTGCTGACTAGTAGCAGTTACATCTTTGAAGTAAAGCAGATAAAGAGAAATTTAAGAATACAGGACATTAATATTAGCTACTGAGCAAAACCTCTAATCATTGAACAGTTACAATGCCCTTGAGATTTTATTTGAATAGCATTCTTTTCTATTCAGCTGTGTCTCATTATTTTCTTCAGAGATACGAAGTGCTGTAAAGTATTCTTATAAAAGCTATTGTTATCCTTTCATATGTCAATGGTTTGTTTTACCCATCAAGCAATTGTGAATTCCTTGCTGAAAAATGCTGAAATCTGTGGTTACATAAATAGCAGGCAGATAAAAAGGATTATTAAGCAGTGTGCCAGGAGGTGTCATACATTTGTTTGTTTCAGCAATCCTAAAATCTAAACATGCATGCATTATATTTTATAAGGACACTGTAAGAAGAGAGGACAATATTTATATGGCATATTTGGAAATGGACAAATGCAGACAAAAAAGTCAGTACAGCAGCATCAAATCTACCAATTTCCAAACAGGCAAAATATATATGTATATAATATAAATTCATATATATATATATCCCAATATAACCCAATATATATTCCAGTTAGGACCTGGAGAAATTTAAAGAATTTAGAAAGAATTTAGAGCCTAGAAGTACATTTATGCCTAATGCCACCAGGATGCCAGTAACATGTTCATCATGATGAAAATATGTGAAGAAAGAAATTTCCAGCATTGTATCCTTGGAATTTGGGGCAGCGGGGGTGGTTAAGTTTAAATCAACTATGACCTAAACATACTTTGGATGACCTACTATTCTGGTTTCCTTTACCTTGTTGACAAGATTCTGCTAAAAATAGCTATGGAATGAAAAGTCACTAAATTGGAAGCCAGTAAGTATAACTTCTAGGGACCCCTGGACAAAGAAAGATGCCTTGGTTTCCTTACCAGATGAATGAGAATTGAGAATTATAGAACCTGTCACAAAATGTAAGAATGTTGCAAAACAAAATACTACACCATTTGGGAATAAAATTAGTAAATTGTAAAATCATTCCCTTTCATTACAAGGTTGTCTTTTTATTAGGAATTGGAACGCTTGAGACTATGCTAAGTCAGAAGTCCTTACCCCTAAGATACCTAGATCACTAAATAAGTAACATCAGATTCTTTGGCTTAAAATCAAAGATTTAGTTCTTCACTTAAATTTTAAGGGTTTTAAAAACATCCTAGCTAAAACTGAGGAAATCTAGCAAGAATAAACTCATGTCATTTCTTAAGAAAAATATTTTCTTAAGTTAAAATACTACAAGAGTAATCACAAGATAAATGAATATGAAGTTATAAAAATATTTTGTAATGTAAAAGACTGTAATAAATACCCCTACACCATAAAGGAACACGACCATAACGCAAGAATTGTGGAAGGTCACACTTATAAATGTTTGAGAAAATCTGAGACAGCATCTCTTTTACACTCAATAAAATGTAAGAAGAAATGATTTCTATGAAAGAAGAAATCGTGCTTCATTATTATCATGTGACCTTGGGAAAATTACTTAATTTCTCTGTGGAAGATTAAAATTTCCAAAAATGGCAAGAGCAACATTTCTGGTTTCACATGATCTTTTAGAGCCTCAGCACACTTTGACAAGAGCAGAAATTTATCCCCCCCCCCCCCCCCCCCCCCGCCTCCTGAACACTGGGCGTGCCTTTGCGCTGCTTCAGCAGATATAACGTAGTAGGAATGGCGCTGTGCGCCTTACAAGGCTAAATTATACAAGGTGACGCAGCTTTGTCCTGCCTCACTGTCTTGAGGGACATTTACTCTTGAGACCCAGCCACCATGCGCTGAGGAAGCCCAGGCCACATGCGGAGGCTGTTTGCAGCTCATCCATTTAAGGAATCAGCCAATAGCCAACATCCACAACCAGCCACGGGCAGGAAAAAGTCTTCAAATGATTCTGGCCCCTAACCTTCAAATCATCCCAGCTGACACTGAGCGGAACAGAGGTGGGTACCCCTGTTAAACCTCACCTAAACTGCAGATTCGTGAACAAAATTAATCGGCTTGATTTTTTAATCCAATAGGTTGTGGGTGATTTGTTTTTCAGCAATAGACAACTAAACAGTCTCTAAGCCTCAGTTTCCCTTTTGAAAGTGGGGATAATAATCATAATATCAATCTCTAAGACTGTTTTGTGAACTAAATGAGATTATGCATATAAGCATTTAGCATGGTATTTGGCACACAGAAGACAATAACTGTTAATTTAATAATAGGATCAGAAAATAGATCATAAAGGAAAAAAGCTGTCTGAGAAGCAAGCAGGAACTTGAATAAAGAGCTGCATAAGATGAAGAAATATTTGAAATGAAAAATATAGTCAAATATTAAACAGCAAAATTGACAATATATAAAATGAAATTTTTGTCCTAAAGGAAAGTCACAAGAAAATCTCCCAGAATACAAAGGAAAATGCAGAAAAATAACATGATTACAGGAAAGATGAAGGAAAGAATATGATGATGACATGGCCCACTGCTGTTCCTGAAGAAACTGGAGCAGCTACATGAAAGCTAATATGTCCCTAAACATACACACAGGAAAATACAAAAAGAAAGCTTTTTAAGCTGAAAAACACCAACTCCGAAACTCACTTTCTCAAACAAAAGTAAAACTGAACTATTTGAAAATATACAGAGGCGATGTCTTGTACATCAAAGAAAAACAGAAACCAAAAACATTCAGGCAGGGGAAACATTTACTTATAAATGAAAACAATAAATCTGCTTCAAAATTATTATTAATGCAGAGAAACTACTGTGTATTTTAAGAACTTTACTGAGGTATAATTCCTACAATAAACTGCACACACAAAGTATACAATTTGGTTAAGTTTTGACACATGTATGAGGTGGAATCATCACCACAATCAAGATAATGAACATATTCCTCAGCCACTTTGTAACTCCATCCTCCCCACTCCACACTGTCCCCGGGCAACCACTGATCTGTTGTTGCTATTTATTAGTTAGCATTTCCAAAAATTTATATTATCAGATATTCAGTTTGCCCTTTCTGTCTGACTTCTTTTTACTCGTAATTATTTTGAGATTTAGCAGTTTGTGTCTTTCAAAGATTTTGCCCATTTCATTGAAGCTGTAGAATTTATCGGCCTAAAGTTTCCATATCCTTTTATTATCTTTTTAATATTCTCAAAATCTGTATTAATGTCACCTTTCTCATTCTTATGTCTTGTCCTTTTTTCTCCTCTGTTTGGCTAGAGGTGTATTTAATTGTATTGATCTTCCCAAAGAACAAGTTTTGATTTCACTGATGTTCTCTATTGGTTTTTTTTTTTTTGGTTTTCTATTTCATTCATTTTTAAAAATTTTATTTATTTATGTATTTATTTATTGGCTGCATTGAGTCTTCATTGCTGCACACGGGCTTTTTCTAGTTGTGGTGAGCAGGGGCTACTCTTCATTGTGGTGCATGGGCTCCTCACTGCAGTGGCTTCTCTTGTTGTGAAGCACAGGCTCTAGGCACGTGGGCTTCAGTAGTTGAGGCACACAGCCTCAATAGTTGTGACTCACGAGCTCTAGAGCGCAGGCTCAATAGTTGTGGCGCATGGGCTTAGTTGCTCCACAGCATGTGGGATCTTCCTGGAGCAGGGATCCAACCACTGTCCCCTGCATTGGCAGGCAGATTCTTAACTACTGTGCCGCCTATGAGGTCCCTATTTCATTCATTTTTGCTCTGATCTTTATTTTCTGGGTTTTTTCTACTTTGAATTTAATTTTCTCCCCTTTTTTCTGTTATCTTAAGATGGAAACCGATATCTTTGGTTTAAGAAATTTCTTCTTTTCTAATACAGGTATAACTGCTATAAATATCCTCCTATGTCTGGCTTTATGTTGTCCCATGAGTTTTGATATTTTGTCACTTAATTTCAAGATATTTTCTAATTTCCTTTTTGATATCTTCACTGACTAATGAGTTATTTAAAAGTGCTTTAATTTCAAATATTGGGAGAGTTTCCAAAGATCTCTCTGTTATTGATATCTAATTTTACTCCCTGTGGTCAAAGAACATATTTTGTATAATTTAAATTCTATTAAATTCATTGAGACTAGTTTTATAACCCAGAATATGGTCTATGTTTGTAAATGTTCATGTACATTTGAAAAAAAAAATGTGTATTCTACTGTTGTTGACTGGATTTTTCTATAAATGTCAGTTATGTTCAGGTAGTCGATCATATTATTTAAATCTCCTATATCCATAATTATTTTCTATTTGTTCTACTGATAATTAAGAAGGATATATTAAAACTCTGGATATAATTGTGTTTCTTCTAGCAATTCTATCAGCTTTTGCTTCGTGTATTTTGAAGTTCTGATATTAGTTGCATAAACATCTAGGATTGTTACATCCTCTTGATGAAGTAACTCCTTAATCATTATGAAATGACCTTCTTTACCTCTGGTATTATTTATTACTCTGAAATTTACTTCATCTGATATTAATATAGCCTCTCTAGTTTTCTTTAGATTTGTATTAGCATGATATACCTTTTCCCATCCTTTTACAGTTAGCTTGATTATGTCCTTATATTTGATGTGTAAACAGCATATTGTTTGGTCTTTTTATTTTATCCAATCTGACAATTTCTGCCTTTTAATTGCAGTATTTATACAATTTACATTTAATGCGATTATTGATATGGTTAGTCTTTAAGACAATCATCTTGCTATTTTTTATTTTTTCCACCTGTTTTTTTCCTCCCCTTTTTTTTCTATTTCTGCCTTCTTTTGAATTAAATGAATACTTTTTTTTATTCAATTTATCTCCTTTGTTGGCTTAATTAGTCATTACTCTTTCCTTTCTTGTTTTAGTGGCTGTTTAAGGTTTAGAATATATCCTTTAACTTATCACAATCTGCCTTCTAGAGACATACTACTTCATACAGAGCATTGGAACCTCTCCTACAGATTTGGTGCTATCCTTATTGTACATTTTCCTTTTACATGTGTTACAAATTTAATATTACCTTGTTATTTTTGTTTAAACAGTCATTTGTCTTTTTAAGAGATTTGGGTAATATACTTTCTTATGTATCTACCTCTGTAGTTAGTATTTATACTCTTCATTCTTTTGTGTAGATCCATATTTTTATCTGGCATCATTTTCTTTCAGCCTGAGGATTTCTGTTGAGAGTTCATCAGTACCATTTTTTTTTAATTTTAGATTCCATACATAAAGTTAGCATACAGTATTTGTTTTTCTCTTTCTGGCTTACTTCACTCTGTATGACAAACTCTGGGTCTATCCACCTCATGACATATAGCTCCATTTCATTCCTTTTTATGGCTGAGTAATATTCCATTGTATATATGTGACACATCTTCTTTATCCATTCATCTGTTGATGGGCATTTAGGTTGCTTCCATGTCCTGGCTATTGTAAATAGTGCTGCAATGAACATTATGGTACATTTTTGGATTATGCTTTTCTCTGGGTATATGCCCAGTAGTGGGATTACTGGGTCATGTGGTAGTTCTATTTTTAGCTTTTTAAGGAACCTCCAAACTGTTTTCCATAGTGGCTGTACCAACTTACATTCCCACCAACAGTGCAGGAGAGTTCCCTTTTCTCCACACCCTCTCCAACATTTATTGTTTCTAGACTTTTTGATGGTGGCCATTCTGACCAGTGTGAACTGATACCTCATTGTGGCTTTGACTTGCATTTCTTGAATGATTAGTGATGTTGAGCATCTTTTCATGTATTTGTTGACCATCTGTAAGTCTTCTTTGGAGAAATGTCTATTTAGGTCTTCTGCTCATTTATGGATTGGGTTATTTGCTTTTTTGGTATTAAGCTGCATGAGCTGCTTGTATATTTTGGAGATTAATCCTTTGTCCGTTGTTTCATTAGCAACTATTTTCTCTCATTCTGAGGGTTGCCTTTTAGTCTTGTTTATGGTTTCTTTCACTGTGCAAAAGCTTTTAAGTTTCATTAGGTCCCATTTGTTTATTCTTGATTTTATTTCCATGATTCTAGGAGGTGGGTCAAAAAGGATCTTGCTTTGATGGATGTCATAGAGTGTTCTGCCTATGTTTTCCTCTAGGAGTTTTAGAGTGTCTGGCCTTACATGTAGGTCTTTAATCCATTTTGAGTTTATTTTTGTGTATGGTGTTAGGAAGTGTTCTAATTTCATTCTTTTACATGTTGCTGTCCAATTTTCCCAGCACCACTTACTGAAGAGGCTGTCTTTTTTCCATTGTATATTCGTGCCTCCTTTGTCAAAGATAAGGTGCCCATATGTGTGTGGGTTTACCTCTGGGTTCTCTATTCTGTTCCATTGATCCTCCTTTCTATTTTTGTGCCAGTACCATACTGTCTTGATCACTATGGCCTTGTAGTATAGTTTGAAGTCAGGAAGCCTGATTCCACCAACTCCATTTTCCTTCTCAAGATTGCTTTGGCTATTCGGGGTCTCTTGTGTTTCCATACAAACTGTAAGATTTCTTGTTCTAGTTCTGTGAAAAATGCCATTGGTAATTTGATCGGGATTGCATTGAATCTGTAAATTGCTTTGGGTAGTAGTCATTTTCACTATGTTGATTCTTCCAATGCAAAAATATGGTATGTCTCTCCATCTGTTTGTATCGTCTTTGATTTCTTTCATCTGTGTCTTCTAGTTTTCTGCATACAGGTCTTTTGCCTCCTTAGGCAGGTTTATTCCTAGGTATTTTATTCTTTTGGTTGCAATGGTGAATGGGAGAGTTTCCTTAATTTCTCTTTCTGCTCTTTCATTGTTAGTGTATAGGAATGCAAGAGATTTCTGTGCATTAATTTTGTATCCTGCTACTTTACTAAATTCATCAATTAGTGCTAGCAGTTTTCTGGTAGAGTCTTTCAGGTTTTCTATGTATAATATCATGTCATCTGCAAAGAGTGACAATTTTACTTCTTTTCCAATTTGGATTCCTTTTATTTCATTTTCTTCTCTGAATGCTGTGGCTAAAACTTCCAAAACTATGTTGAATAATGATGGTGAGAGTGGGCACCCTTGTCTTGTTCCTGTTCTAAGAGGGAATTTTTTCAGTTTTTCCCCATTTAGAATGATGTTGGCTTTTGGTTTCTCATATATGGCTTTTATGATGTTGAGGTAATTTGTTTCTATGCCCATTTTCTGGAGAGTTTTTATCATAAACGGATGTTGAATTTTGTCAAAAGCTTTTCCTGCATCTATTGAGATTATCATATGGTTTTTATCCTTCAATTCGTTGATATGATGTATCACATTGATTGATTTGCATATATTGAAGAATCCTTGCATTCCAGGGATAAACCCCCCTTGATCATGGTGTATGGTCTTTTTAATGTGCTGTTGGGTTCTGTTTGCTAGTATTTTGTTGAGAATTTTTGCATCTAAATTCATCAGTGATATTGGCCTGTAATTTTCTTTTCTCGTGAAATCTTTTTCTGGTTTTGGTATCAGGGTGATGGTGGCCTTGTAGAATGAGTTTAGGAGTGTTCCTCCTTCTGCTCTATTTTGGAAGAGTTTGAGAAGGATAGGTGTTAGCTCTTCTCTAAATGATAGAATTCGCCTCTGAAGCCATCTGGCCCTGGGCTTTCATTTGCTGGGAGATTTTTAATCACAGTCTCAATTTCCCTACTTGTGATTGGTCTGTTCATCGTTTCTATTTCTTCCCGGTTCAGTCTTGGAATATTGAACTTTTCTAAGAATTTATCCATTTCTTCCAGGTTATCCAATTTATTGGCATATAGTTGCTTGTAGTAGTCTTCCCTGATCTTTTGTATTTCTGTAGTGTCAGTTGTTACTTCTCCTTTTTCATGTCTAATTCTGTTGATTTGCATCTTCTCCCTTTTCTTCCTGATGAGTCTGGCTAATGTTTTATCAATTTTATCTTCTCGAAGAACCAGCTTTTAGTTTCATTGATCTTGCTATTGTTTTCTTCATTTCTTTTTCATTTATTTCTTATCTGATCTTTACGATTTCTTTCCTTCTGCTTACTTTGGGGTTTCTTTGTTCTTCTTACTCTAATTGTTTTGGGTGTAAGGTTAGGTTGTTTATTTGATATTTTTCTTGTTTCTTGAGGTGGGACTCTATTGCTATAAACTTCCCTCTTAGAACTGCTTTTGCTGTGTCCCATAGGTTTTGGGTTGTTGTGTTTTCATTGTCATTTGTTTCTAGATATTTTTTGATTTCCTCTTTCATTTCTTTAGTGATTTCTTGGTTGTTTAATAGCATATTGTTTAGCCTCCATGTGGTTGTATTTTTTGCAGTTTTTTTCCTGTAATTGATATCTAGTCTCATGGCACTGTGGTCAGAGAAGATGCCTGACATGATTTCAATTTTCTTGAATTTGCTGAGGCTTGATTTGTGACCCAGGATGTAATCTATCCTGGAAAATGTTCTGTGTGCACTTGAGAAGAAGGTGTGTTCGGTAGTTTTTGGATGGAATGTCCTATAAATATCAATTAAGTCGAGATGGTCTAATGTGTCATTTAAAGCTTGTGTGTCCTTATTTATTTTCTCTTTGGATGATCTGTCCATTGATATAAGTGGGGTGTTAAAGTCTCCTACTATCATTGTGTTACTGTCAATGTCCCCTTTTAAGGCTGTTAGCATTTGCCTTATGTATTGAGGTGCTCCTATGTTGGGTGCATAGATACTTACAATTGTTATATGTTCTTCTTGGATGGATCCCTTGATCATTATGTAGTGTCCTTCCTTGTCTCTTGTAATAGTTTTTACTTTAAAGTCTAATTTGTCTGATATGAGTATTAATACTCCAGCTTTCTTTTGATTTCTATTTGCATGGAATATCTTTTTCCATCCCTTTACTTTCAGTCTACATATGTCCCTTGGTCTGAAGTGGGTTTTCTTGTAGGCAGCATATAGAAGGGTCTTGTTTTTGTATCCAGCCAGTCTGTGTCTTTTGGTTGGAGCATTTAATCCATTTACATTTAAGGTGATTATTGACATGTGTGTTCCAATTACCATTTTCTTAATTGTTTTCAGTTTGTTTTTGTAGGTCTTTTCCTTCTCTTGTGTTTCCTACTGAGAAAAGTTCCTTTAGCAATTGTTGGAAGGCTGGTTTGGTGGTGCTGAATTAACTTTTGCTTGTCTGTAAAGCTTTTGATTTCTCCATCGAATCTGAATGAGGTTCTTGTGGGTAAAGTATTCTTGGCTGTAGGTTTTTCTCTTTCAAGACTTTCAGTATATCCTGCCATTCCCTTCTGGCCTGCAGAGTTTCTGTAGAAAGGTCAGCTGTTATCCTTATGGGTTTTCCCTTATATGTTATTTGTTGCTTTTCTCTTGCTGCTTTTAATATTTTTTCTTTGTGTTTAATTTTCATTAGTTTGATTAATATGTGCCTTGGTGTATTTCTCCTTGGGTTTATTCTGTATGGGACTCTCTGCACTTCTTGGACTTGACTAATTATTTCCTCTCCCATGTTGGGGAAGTTTTCCACTATAAACTCTTCAAATATTTTCTCAGACCCTTTCTTTTTTTCTTCTTCTTCTGGGATGTCTATGATTCGAATGTTGGTATGCTTAATGTTGTCACCAAGGTCTCTGAGACTGTCTTCCATTCTTTTTATTCTTTTTTCTCTTTTCTGCTCTGTGGCAGTTATTTCCCCCATTCTATCTTCCAACTCACTTATTCGTTCTTCTGCCTCAGTTATTCTGCTGTTTATACCATCTAGAGTATTTTTAATTTCGTTTATTTTGTTGTCCATTACTGTTTGTTTGCTCCTTAGTTCTTCTGAGTCCTAATTAACTGTTTCTTGTATTTTCTGTATTTTGTTATTGAGATTTTGGATCATCTTTACTATCATTACTCTGAATTTTTTCAGGCAATTTTCCTATTTCCTCTTCATTTATTTGGTCTTGTGGGTTTTTTTCCTGCTCCTTTGCCTGCATGGTGTTTCTTTGTTTTCTCATTTTGTCTAATTTATAGGATTTGCTGTCTGCTTTGCATATACTGCCTAGTAGTAATTCTTCTTGTTTCTGCCCTCCACCCCCTGTGGTGGGGTTTGTCCAGTGTCTTGAGTAGGCTTCCTGGTGTGGGGGGGTCTGGTGTCTGCTTTCCGGTGTGTGGCTCTGTGTCTTTTCTCTCTGATGAGCAGGGCCATGTCAGGAGGTGTGTTTTAGGGTGTCTGTGAGGTTAATATGGCTTTGGGTAGTCTGTGTGCTGATGGGTGGGTTTCTGTTCCTGTCTTGTTTGTAGTTTGGTGTGAGGTGTCCAGCACTGGCAGTTGCAGACACTCAGACGAAGCTGAGTCTTAGAATCTGATACAGGGCTCTGTGAGAGTTCTCTGCAGTTAATCTTCCCTGTGTCTGAGGACTCTCTAGTAGTCTAGCATCCTGGATTCAGTGCTTCCTCCCCAGAGCCTCCTACTTGACTTCTGATGGAGTAGTCCAGACTTCAGAGGTTGCTTGTCCTGGCAATAAAGGGTTTAAAGATGATTGTCCAAGCCCCAGACTAATGGCAGAGTGTTGAGTCAAACAAATACTAAGTCACGGAAACACATACATGTATAAGACACACAAATACTGAATGCAATAGAACATCAGGCACTAGAAAGACCTGACAGAAGAACCCCAGTATGCCATCAGACAATCAAAGAGAAAACCAACAAAAATTCAAAACCAAAAAAAAAAAAAAAAAAAAAAAATCCGTACACACACAAACACAAATCCAGGGAGGTTTTGAAAGCTAGGATCCAATAAAGAGCAAGAGTACCACCAGACAGACTGAAGATTCCCAGAACAAAATCAGACAATTATACTTAAAACTAAGATAAAGACAAAACCTAATAATAAAAACCAAAGCAGTGTGTCATCTGGAGAATAAAGCAAGGAAACAGAGCAGACCGATATTATTGCTTATAAGTATATTAATATAAAATGAACTAAAAAAGGATAGAAGACAGGGCAACAGAAGAGTGCAGTGTGACTGGAAATATGAAAAGGAAAAGAAAGAAACAGAAATGTATAAAAGATAGAGATGAAAAGAAGGTAGGAGAGATACAGTCAGCACTACAAAAAACTTAGCTAGAAATATATAAAAAGGCCAGTTATGTCGGGATCTTTGCAGTCCTTTCTGGTGTTTGAGGTCATTTGCTGGTGTTCAGCTGGTTCTCTGTGGTAATTATTGCATCTTTTGGTGTATTCCTGATGCATCTGTGGAGAGGGATACATTCCACATCCTTCTACTTTGCTGCAATCTTTCTTCCTTCTCCCTTGTGGTCTTTTGTTGAACCTCACCATCCAACACCCTGCGACTCTACTTAACAAATGATAATTTAACAAAGTCACAACAACTTCCTTTAAACATTTCTTGTAGTGCAGGTATGCTGGTGATGACATCTTTCAACTTTTGAAATTCTTTACATCATCTTTATTTTTGAGTGGTACTTTCACTGGTTGTAGAATTCTAGGATTAGGTTTTTGCTTCTCTTTCATTATTTTAAAGAATGTTGCTCCATTGTCACCTTACTTGAATAGATTACACTGAGAAATCTCCTGTCTTCCTTATTTTCTCTGTACAGTAGTTCCCCCTTATCCACAGGAAATACGTTCTAAGACCTCCAGTGGATGCCTGAAATCACAAGTAGTACCAAATTCTATATATGCCAAGTTTTTTCCTATGTATATGTATACCTATGACAAAGTTTAACTTATAAATTAGGCACAGTAAGAGATTAACAACAATAACCAATGATAAAATAGAACAATTACAACAATATCCTGTAATAAAAGTTATGTGAATATGAGCTCTTTCTCTCTATCTCAAAATATCTCATTGTACTGTACTCACCCTTCTTCTTGTGATGACGTGATGACAGAATGCCTATGTAATAAGATGAGGTGAGATGAATGACGTAGGCACTGTGACGCAGCATGAGCCTACTACTAACCTGATGATACAATGTCAATCATTGGGGATCTGGGCAGGATGAAGCAGGACAATGTGAGATTTTATCACACTGCTCAGAAAAGCATGCAATCTAAAATTTATGAATTTTTATTTCAGGAATTTTCCATTTAACATTTTGGGACCACAGTTGACCACAGATAAGAGGAGACAAACATACATACATGTCTTATTTCACTGTCTATTTTAAAAATTTTCTCCTTCTCACTACTTTTGAACAATTTAATGATTATGATGTGCCTTCCTTGTTTTCCTGTCTCTAGTCCTTGGAACATTTTTAAGATTCTTGGATTCATGGCATTATAATTTTCAGTAAAAATGAGAGTTTTTTTTCTGTCATTATTTTCTCAAACATTTTTCTTTGCCCCCCCAACTTCTCTCCAATTCCAGATATATTAGACTTCTTAGAGTTATTCCACTATTGACTGGTGCTTGGTTCAGCATATAAATTCTCTTTTTTATGTTTCTTTTTTTACTAATCGTTTTGCTAGTAATTTACATACCATAAAATTCATTCTTTTAAACTGCACAATAGTTTTTAGTGCACTCACAAAGCTGTGCAACCATCACCATCTAACTCCAGAATATTTTCTCACCCCAAAAAGAAACTTCATGTCCATTATCAGTCATTCCCCTTCTACCCTGTCCCAGCCCCTGCCAACCACTAGTGTACTTTTTGTCTCCATGTATTTGCTTACTATAGACATTTCATATAAATGGAATCATACAGTAATTGGCCTTTATATCCAGCTTCCTTCACTTAGCATAATGTTTTCAAGAATCATTTATGTTGGAGCACTTATCGGTATTTCATTTCTTTTTACTGTTGAATAGTCCATTGTATGGATATACTATTTTTGTTTATCTTTTCATCAGTTGATGGACATTTGGATTGTTTCCACTTTTTGGCCATTATGAATAACGCTGCTATGAACATTTGTGTACAAATTTTTGTGTGAACATATGTTTTCATTTCTCTTGGGTGTATACCTAGGAGTAGAATTGTTAATCTGTGGTAACTGTGTTTAACCTTTTGATGAAATGCTGGGCTGTTTTCCAAAGCAGCTGCACCATTTTACATTTCCACCAGTAGTGTATGATGATTCTAACTTCTCTTCAGCCTCACTAAAACTTGTTATTATCTACCTTTTCTAGTATAGCTAGATGTGAAATGGTACCCCCATTGTGGTTTTTAATTTAAATTTTCCTGATGGTTAATGACGCTAAGCATCTTTGTCTATCTTCTTTGAAAAAATGTCTATTCAGATCCTTTATCCATTTCAAAATTGGATTCTTTTTATTATGTTGTGATAGTTCTTTTTATATTCTGATATCAGCCTGTATCAGATATGTAATTTGCAAATTCATTCTGTGGACTGTCTTTTCACTTTATTGATGGTGTCCTTTTAAAAGCAGAACTTTTCATTTTGATGAAGTCCTATCTTATTTCTTCTTTTGTCCTTTTTTTTTTTTTTGGTGTCACACCTAAAATTCATGAACTTAACCCCAGATCACAAAATTTACTCCTATATTTTTCCTGAAGGGTTTTATAGTTTTATCTCTATGTGAATGGCAAAAGTTACATTTAAAATTTTTTAAATTCCCCAATAAAATCTACCCTAACTTTCCCCTGAGACTGGGAATGAAAAAGGATGTTCACTAACATCACTTCTATAGAATATTGTACTGAAGGTTTTAGCCAGTTCAACAAAGCAGGAAATGCAAATAAAACACATAAATAAAATGCATAAGGATCACAAAGAACAACAAAAAATAAACTGTCATTATTTGCAGATGACGTGATTTTGTACCTATAAAATCCAAATAATACAGAGGTAATTAAAATTAACAAGTAAGTTTAGCAAGTTAACTTTATACATGGCCATTATAAAACAATCTATTGTATTCTCAATATACCATAAATAAGCAATTTGGACATTTAAATTTCAAAATATTACTATATCTAACAGCAAGAGAAACATCAAATACTAGGAATAAATCTAATGAAAAATGTGCAAAACCTTCACAAAGAAATCTATAAAATTGTATTAAGAGGAATTAAATAGGACCTTAAAAATAGAGAAATACACCATATGAATGGATTGGAATAACTAATAATGTAAATATGTCAGAACTCCTCAAAATGATACATACATTCAGTGTTATACCAACCAAACTTCCAGGAGGTGCCTGATGGAAGTTGACAAGCTGATTCTACAATTTAAATGAAAAATAAAAAGAAAAAAATATCCAAGAAAATGCTGAAGAAAAGAAGTGGGACCCTACACTCTCTGATATCAAAACATTATAAGACTATAGTAATGAAGTCAGTACGGTAAAATTGCCAGGACAGACACAGACCAATGGAACTGAATAGAGCTTCCATAAAGAGACACACACATACATGGGTGCTTCATTTTTCACAAGTGTGGCACTGTAGAGTCATGAACAAAGGACAGTCTTTACAATAAATGCACTGGGTCAACTGATTATCCATGTTGGGAAAAAGGGGAATTGAGCCTCCACCTTACGCTATACACAAAAATCAATTTGGGACTTCACTGGTGGCACAGTGGTTAAGAATCCGCCTGCCAATGCAGGGGACACAGATTCAATCCCTGGGCCAGGAAGATCCCATATGCCACGGACCAACTAAGCCTGTGTGCCACAACTACTGAGCCTGCACTCTAGAGCCTGCATGCTCAACTACTGAAGCCTGTGCGCCTGGAGTCTGTGGTCTGCAACAAGAGAAGCCACCGCAATGAGAAGCCTGCACACTGCGACAAAAAGCAGCCTCCGCTCGCCGCAACTAGAGAAAAGCCCAAGCACAGCAACGAAGACCAAAAGCAGCCAAAAAAATAAATATAAATAAATAAATTTATTTTTAAAAAATCAATTTTAGGGGACTTGTAAATTTAAATGTGAAAAGTAAAATAAGAAAGCTACTAGCAGGTAACATAAGAGAATACCTTCATGAACATCCATGGCAAAGAGGTCTTAACACTAACCATAAAGGGAAAAAATCATAACATATTAAATTAGGGATCTATACATCAAAAGACATTAGCAACAGACATGACAAACACAGGGTTAAGATTCTTATTAAATAAATACCTCTTAAAAATAAATAATAAAAGATAAAAATTTACTACCCTACCCAAAAATGATCAGAAAACAAAGACAATCTCTTTGAGATTATTTATAGTCAACGAATATACTAACATGTGTTCAGTCCCACTAGAGAATAAAGAAAAAGAGAAATAAGATTTTTAACCTAGTAGATGGGCAAAGATAAAAATTTTAAAAAAAATTAAATTTGGTATTAGCCAAGATTTGAGCACTTTCATAAACTCATGGTCAGAAATTAAGTTGGACAAGTTTTCCAGAGACTATATAGCAATGTATCACAAAATCCCTAAAAAATGTATCTATTCTTTGACCAATAATTCCATGTCTCGAAATTTATCCTAAAGCCTTTGGGATATGGAAACTTTGCGAAAATGGATTTTCATCACTGCAATGTTTATATAACAAGAAATTAGGAGCGAAAAGTCTAACAATAGGAGAGTGGTTACACATGTTATGATAATCCACATAGACACTATTTCATAATTATAGGTGATGATTTGGGTCAAGGAGCACCACCTAAGATGTCCACAGGGGCAAGCTGTAACATCAATGAGTAAAGAGGCTCTTAGGCAAACTGGACAGGACACGTCCCTTTCAAAGAGGGCAACTCCAATTAATTGATGCCAAGTAAGAAGTGGAGGAGGGTCTAGTGTTGTCAATATACCTAATATTTTAAAAGAAGTAGAAAATCAAAAAAATTTTTTGTGAAATCCCCTCATTTTTAAAAGCTGTTTATTGTTTAAAAATTTTTGAAAAAGATTAAGTGACCAAATAAAATCTATTTATGGGCTAGATTCAATTCAAAGGCTGAGAGCTCCAGATCGTGGAAAGATCTCCATGAGGTATTGTTTTTATTGTTGTAAAAAGCCTGTTAAAAAATAGTTTATATAATATGATCTCACTTTTTGTTAAATGAAAACATATTTGTATGTATAAAGAAATGCTAAACAGTGTCTAAGGGGTATAAATCTAAATGTAATAGCAGGAGATTTTTATTTTTTATACTTTTCTCTATTTTTTCATTTTTATATTGATCATTAATATTTTATTATAGGAAAATAGGATGAAGTTCTTTTTATTTGTGGTTATAAAGGAAAGAGTTAATAGTTTAGTTTAAATTTTTGAGAATTAAATTAAAAAACAAATCATTGAATAAATACTCTTGCAGAAAATTCAGACAGACCAGAATTCAAAGCCAGTTCTTCCACTTACTGTGTTAGTGGCCTTTGGCTTTCTCACCTACAAAATGTCCGTGATAATACCTACCATCTCCACCTCAGATTCCCTGGGTAATGTAAAAATTAATAAACAAAAATAGAATTAATATCTACCACACTGCCTCCCTAGCATTGCCAAAAGCCAAGTGGAGAGAAGGGGGCTTTTTCTATAGCACTTCAAGTTTGGAAAGAAAACAGACACTTGTAGAATATGATAATGAAAAAGGTTTGTATGTTTGTTTCTGCTATTCCGTCAGGAGGTAAGACCTCTTCCCTTGCAACTTCCCTCTCTCAGAATCTAAAGCTCCTCCCAGCCCCACACTCACTCCCTGCCTACCAAGGATACCCAACACAATGGTGCAGAGAGTGGCTGACACCAGAAGTAGCATTAGATAAGGTGGAATCATATCATGTTTTCAAGAATATTTGAGTACTAGAGCCTAAGTGTGCGTGGAGCCCCAGGACAAATGGAATAAACTAGAGAAGCCACTCTCAAGGATTGGATTTGACCCTCAAGTAAAGACATGAATAACTATTCTTTGAAAGTTTGCCACTCTTTAGCTTCTCTTCCCACATCTCTGCTCACCAGTCAAGGCATGAATTTCTCCAAGTGGAATTCAGGGAGGTGGAGAGGTCCATAGTTGAAACCAACCAATTGGCTGATGTAAGGAGGGTTTTGTTTCTATCTGTATCACCTCTTTTTCATCACAAGGGTCTTAGATATCTTCATTCCACTACTCCTTCTACCATGCAGGGTAAGTATAATGGAAGGTAAAGACATTTTTTCAGGCTATTGTAGTACCGCTGGAAACCTACCTTCAAATGAGCTCATGTACCTTCCCAAGCACCCAGTTTTAAACCCAGGGAGAAATATCATCATATCCGGTCCATGGAAATATCACACCCTGTAAGATATTTTTGATATAATAATTCATTTTCATTATCATTCGTTTTTCAATTAATTCACAATAAAAGAGAACAACAAAAGTGTTGTTTCACATCTTTACTCTCTCAGTAATGTGCAAAATGAACATAATAGTGTTAAGAAGTCAGAAATAACTTAACACAGTAGCTATAGAAGATATTTGCAAAATTTCAACAATGATCTTCCCTAGGTTCCCCCAAATTAGCATATTTGTTAACCAAATTAATTAAGAAGCTTTTCAAAATAAAAGCAATGTTTTAAATAAATATATTTTCATAACCATAGAACATTTAGTTCTGTTGGAGGTAACAAACATATTACACTCAAGTACTTTATGAAGATATTAGGGTGAAAATGATCTGGATGCAATTATAAATGTACCCTAATTAGTTATTTGCTTCTTTTGTGTGTTGTTTTCCTGTATGCATTAAAATTATATCACAGATATTTTGTAATCAGTTAGTCCTTAAACCATCACAATGTTATCTGACCCACAGAATTTATATCCGCTCAAGGTGATCATATATTGTTTGAACAATGTTTTTATATTTAAATTCAGTACTCCAAATTAAATGCGATGAAAGCCAAGACCTCCTAGCTGCCCATGTCTGTTATAGAAAATGAATGCTAGATTCCCAGTTTGGAAGAATGAGACCCTACAAATCTCAACCCTGAAATTTCATAACTGAATATCGTTGTCACATCAAAGTCCTAATTTCAACAGAGTTTTTACTGCATTTCAGAGTACCACATAGGTGGGTATAAATTCACATATGATCAGCTTTTCCACTGAAATCATATCTCTTTAGTAAACAACTACAGAAAACTTTCTAAAAATTGATTTTATTTAATAAATATTTTAAAGCTTTCACTAACTGAAGACTTTGCTGATCTTCCCAGAAATTCTGATCAATTGTTTATCTTTCATTCACTTTTATTTCTACTGTGATTCTTAGGAATTTGTCTAATCTATATTTAAACTATTAAAACATCTATGCATTGGTAAATTTGGCTTCCAATAAGCTATGTTAAGATCTCTGGATTAAATGACAAAGGTAGAGAAGTAAAATTAAACATAGCAACAGGTTATAGTAAGTGCTCTTTAGAATTTCAGATTATCAAATTTGTTCCAAAATGATAAAGTAATAACTTACTAAATGAATAATGCAATACAGAATAAATTTTAACAGAATCTCAATTTCTCTTTCTCCCCCCGCATCTATCTCTCTCAATCTTTCTCTTTTGCTCTCTGTCTCCCTTTCTCCCTGTCTCTCTCCATCTCTGTTTCTGTCTCTCTCTCTCTCTCTCACACACACACACACACACACACATACACACACTTCCACCCACATCCAGATGTGAGTGTGTACACACATCTCAGAATTTTAAAACATTGCTACTAAAGGTCTTAACTTAGATAAATTATGTTAAAATACTGATATTGTGAAAATATCTGTTTATGTCCAATACCCCATACAGGGCATCTTTTTGTGAACTTCTAAAAAGCTTAAAGGAAGAAAACCAGAAGGAAAAACCAGAGTCCTTGGCAGGAAAGCCGGGTGAAGGCGCAGCTGCCGCCAGGGTCACAGCTTCCCATTGTCCTCGCCGCTCTCCTTCTCCTCTATGGCCTCCAGGCTGCGCTTGCTCTTGGCCTCAGCACCGCTGCTGGGGGCTTTACTAAGGCCACAAGACAAGCACGCTAGCTGGATCTGCTTCATGTTCTCTATAGCTTCATTCTTGGCATTCTTCAACAGATCTCCTTGGCCCTACAAACAGGTAGAAATAGACACCAAAGAAGAAAGTTATGGGCCAGGCAAATCCTGAGTGACATCACTCTATATCCTTTGTGCTATTGTTCAATGAGGAAATGGACTCAAACTGGAGAGCCTGCTTTTCCATGTTGGTTTAGGCCAACATCCTTTTTTTTGCATCATTGAGGGTCTTTGCTCTTTAAGTCAAGGACCTTAACCTGAGACTTCGCAATTGGCTCTGTGTTTGCTGGCAGCCCCTGGAGACATCTGTAGGCGGGAACACCCTCTGGGGACCCTCCTCTGAACGTATGGAGGACAGTCAGCCCTTCCATCACCAGGGTTTGGGATTGCACACTGCTGCAACTCCTGTCCCACCCAGCCCAGCATTCCTAGGCTTGGGAGAAAACAAGGAAAGAAGCTCTTCCTCAAAGAACTGAAAATTAAATCAGCTCCTCAATGTACAAAAGCTTACAAAGCAAAATATCTTCTGTAAAGTAAATCACACAATTATGCTTGGTGAGGAGGTTTTTAACATACTGGGTCATCGCTGCAGTCTGCCTTTTGATTAAGTTCCTAGTTACCCTCATTCCTTCTGTTTTTCCGTTATCCTAAGGACAATGTTCCCCTCTGGCTGATGGAGAAAGAGAGGCTCCAGAGGCTTAGTGTGTCAGTCAAAACAAAAAAGCAAAAAAGGATCACAGGAAATCATCAGCTGTCAATTATATCAGTTCCTAAGAAAGACCTTTTCCCATTATTTTTTTTTTCTTATTTTAGTTCATTATTATAATGATCCAGTATACATGCCGATGGTGGCCCAGGGGGCTGAAGGAGTAGGTGTGGGGAGGCCAGAACATAATGTACAGACAAGTGTACAGACTTCCATAGTGTACAGACAAGAGAGGAAGCAGTTCCGACCCTCCCCTCCATTCTCACAACAATGCCTGAGAGTGTGACTTTGAAACTGGAGGTTACACGAGCTGCTGGAGAGTTCTTCTACAAGATAAGTCACCTATTTTATGCAAGGTACTACGTGATACACTGTTTGATCTCTTTAATTTGATGAAAGCTCTCACCTTAGGGTGTATGAGGAAACATATTAAAAATGCCTTGGAATATTTCATTCCTCAAAATCTGTATAAGCACTTGTCAATTCTTTCTTATGTCTTAATAGCTAAGTCCTTCAAACAACAGCCTTTAAATATATGGGATGAATAACTAGGGCTTTGCCTAATATTTTTGTTAAGGTGAACTTACCCCCAGTTACCTCAATCAGGGATTGGGATTTTAGAAGTAGACTTGAAAGTTGTATAGTCTAGCCTTCTTATGAGGAGAAAAGATGCTGAGCCTGATGAGGGGACTGACCCAAGGTCACAGCTCGACAATGACTGAGCTGGGACTAAAGTCCAGATCTTCTGCCTCTCGGTTCAGTGCCCTATTCCATGCACCACATTCATAATTTGACTAAGACTAGAGACTAGAGAATGAACACTTTCAGATAGAGATGGACTTTCTAAGGGAAAAATATTCACTATGCAGGCAGAACTTGGGGAGTCTAGACATAATGAGTCCCCTCTGGACGTTAAAAAAAAGTCATATCCACTTTGAAAAATGCAATTTTTAAGTAATAATAATACTGATATAACATAGAAAGTGCTCACTCTCTGCAGACATTCTTCTTCATGCTTTACATATGTTCATTATTCAATTGTCACAGCATCTCCATAAAATAGGCATTTTTCTTATTTTAAAAAGTTTACAGTGAAAACAGAGGCCCAGACTGGTCCTCCTTCCCAGAGTCACACAGCTGCTAAGTGGCAGAGCTGGGGTTGAAATGAAGTCCAGCAGTTGGCTCCGGAGTCTGTAGTCTGAACCACTACATGATATGGCATCTCTTCAAGGCAAATTGTGCACTCTCTGCAAAGCGCATTAAAGCCTCCCAGTCCTTGTTACCCAGGGAAACAGCACGGATAAAAAGACAACCATTACCCAGGTGGCATAGTCTGACAGAACTTAGAGATGGAATCTACAGAGTAAGGAAGATAAGATGCACCAAGATAATACTGGCGGGGCAAAAGTCAGAGTATCGTAGTTTTGCTTTTAACACCAACAATTTCTCCCTGGGCCATTTTATCTCCCGTAAAAATGATGAAAATATTCCGCCTTCCTCACAGTTTTAAAGATTAAAATAAAATGTTGGAAAGCTGTTTGTGATTTAAATAATCACAAGTAAACTATGCTATAAGGCGATATGAAAAGCAATTTAACATATCAATATGTTAATAAAAATTAACATAGTCTATTAGTAAAATAAATATCTTGATGCTGTGCATATTTTAATATAAATTTTACTAACTGGTTTAAAATTCATCTACAAGAGTCTGTTTTTACAGAGATATGTATATTGCTACTGCTTTTACAAATGCAAAGATTCCTTTAAAAAAACCTGTTTTAATAAATAGATTATACCCACACATTTTCAGAATATTACTTTTAAGTGCTCCCTTTTCTTTTAGTGTTGAAATTTTCATCGAGCATTTTTAAAGCATTAACAAAAGCAAAACTGGCATCTTCTCTAATTGCAAGAGAGCACTGAAACATGCAAAAATATCAAACTTGATACTACTAAGGCATAATACTTTCACGTCCCTTTTCCTGTAGCAGGTTATGACACATATCTAATTAATAGCCAGAATGTCATTTCATCGGTTCTGAGAGGTGGCATCCAGGCCTAAATGCCAGACCGTGTCAGTTCTGGTAAATAGAAGTCAGTCTCTCTAGAAAACAAAGGCCAGTTGGAGAAGACAGTTTGTGCCAGTGCACAAAAACACAAGGACATCATCTCCTGACAACCAGGAGACAAGTCCCCGGCTGCATGATAAAGGCAGAAAAAAATTGGAAAAGAAATTTATTAACCAATAAGAGAAGAAAAAATGAAAGACAATAAGTTAAGAGTTTACATTAAAACACATGTAAAAATGCTGTTTTCATTTTTTTAAGAAACACATAGAAGTCATCTTTCTGTTCTGTAAACTCTTTAGGTCCTCTCAGTTAAGTTAGCAGAAGCAGAAAAGACTCATTCTAGGCAAAATTGTAAAGAGGGTGAAGTTTATTGTCAAAAACCTCCATCTTGGCATTCCTTTTCAGGGCTGACTTTTTCCCACCATACATGCAGTGATTTCCCCTAACCAACTAGCATCCCTCTCTCTACTCTGTTATATCCCTCTCAAACTCCTCCTAACTAGCCAGCGTATACAACATATCCTCCCTCGAAACATCTTTCTCTTGTTATCATTTCCCACAAGACATATTAGGTACTCAGATCAGCTAAGCCGCTTAAAGGCGTTGGTGTGTAGTATGCATTTAAGGAGTATTATAATGGCACTTCTAAAGAACATGCTCAGAAATTCTTCTCAAACAGAGGTCTTGGGAGAGAGGCAGAAAGGGGAGAAGCCCAAGAGGGATTCATTTTACTTGGTGGTATATAAATTGTAACAACTTTTGGGAAAATAAATCTGGGATTGTTATGGCCTGGAATGTAAAATTAATGGACAATTTGACCATTAAACACTCAACTTGAAAGAAATGTCAAGCTGTTGCCAACATTTCAATACACTAGCAATCTCGTGGGAATTTTTAGTTTCTCTCCTCTGGTACTGGGGATGTTTCAGGGGGAAAAAAATGAGAAGGACTGCTTTAACCTAAAGAAAAGTAAGAGTAATAGAGGGCAGCTCAGGCAGACTGATCTGGATGGGACAACAGGACTATCAAAAGTCTCAACAGCATTGACCACTAATTCAGCCTCCACAGTTATTTGGTTTCCAAATGTCAGAGTTCATGGAAATCCCAACACATTTAAAGAGTAACATTTAGAATCATAGAAAACCATAGAGATTTTTTAATCTAAACATCAGTAATGATTAACAATTTTTTTTTAAAAAAAGAGACATTAAGCATTCATAACTAAATCCTTCCAACATCACTAAATCGCAACTAAAATACATTATCTAGAAATCAAAAAGTATCTGATACAATTAGATTGTAAATGGGACTGATATAGAGTACCACCACAATTGTTATTAATACTAATAAATTATTACTGGCAATAAAATGCTATCACGATACTAAACAAAAGCTAACACTTATTGAACACTTAATATACTCAGTGTAAACAAATTTGCACAGGATTCTAAATGTGAGTTATCTACTAGTTATATATTTGTAAGTTACTTAATAACAATATATTTTATAATCTAACGAAAGATATTTAGAATTTTTGTTATTCCTGTTCTTACTAGGAAATGCAGCTTCCCCCCATTGTTTGAAAATAGTTTTGCTTATGATCTGGCAGAGTAACTTACAATCTGGCAGAGTAAAGACATCTATGGCTCTTATTACCCACTTTTCCTATGAGCTGCACTATCCCTTGTGAAACTAGTGCATGAAAGAGCAGGTCAACATCATAACTAGTGTTCTTGTCACGTGTGAAGGAAATGTGTGGGTTTTCTCAGAGTACACCACAAATATTTAAAGCAGTTAATTGAGACTCTGGGAATGGAGAGGCCCTCACATATATACAACTACACACACAAACAAATGCAGCTCTGTCACCAGGAAGGCTTATGTGGGTATTTTTCCACCCACACTCAACGGCAGATTGATTCCCCTGAAACTCTTCCCCTGTGAGCATCCACACCCACAGCCAGAGTCAACCCCAGATAACACGGCAGCCAAAGTTGGCCACAGACAGCATGCTGGTATTAGCACCTCTTTATTTGTTCCAGCTCCATTTGGTGGACATGACCATATTGTGGTGGGCTGTGCACTACCACCATATTAACAGTTCAAAAAGCATGCTTTTGGAGAATCTCTGTATTACCTAACAGGGGTAAATGTTTTGCTCCAAAAAGAAACAGCTGTTACAATGTCCTTCATTCGAGAAATTAAAATAGCAAATCAAAAATTAGTTGATGTCATGACAGATATATTTCTCTTGATGTTACATTACTGGAATATGGGTAAAACTATGCAAAGATGGCCTGGGATTCTGGCTTTCCAGAATGAAAGCCTAGTTCTGTAGGGAATGTACACAATGTTGGCAAGAGTTACAGGCACAAAGATGTAGCCATTAGGGAAATTATGCACAAAATACCTCAACTGAACAAAAATAGAAGTTTTCATTGCATAAAGTTATCAACACTCAGATTTATTATTTTCTAAGACCTTGTCAACCAAATATTTCAACTGCATTCTGCTTGCCACTTAAGAAGTTGAATTTTCACGCCATGAATATCCAAGAAATATGGATGAATAGTTGTAGAGTAGTTCTGGTCTAAGAGTATTGACTTAATGGAGCTTTTTATGTTACTCTTCTCCTGAAACTCTGAACTCAAAACAAAGGAAACAAATACTACTTTTCAAATCTTTATCACACAATGCACACATTTTAGTATTGGTCAGAATCTCTAATTAATCAAATATCTCTGAAGATTATGGAAACAGAATATAAGTAAGTATTTTTAATATCTGAGAATCTAGATCTGAAAGAAGAATAATTTACAAAGTGTAGAAGATATTGCAAAGAAATTTTAAGAATAATTCAATGCCAACGAGACTACACATTACAGAATAAAGCAAATGATGTTTATTAAGCATAACCATACAAAAGGCTCTAAAAAATATGCAGTCACACTCTATTAAAATTCAACATAATAAAAATTATGTTTGAAAGTTAAATTTGAAAGCATATGTTTTGACCTGGCAAATAAGATTTTCTTTTTCCACAGGTCTTTCTCAAATAACATCCTGCTTTGTTACAATATCTTTCTCACCAGGAAATCTTGACTGATTTGACTGTTGAAGGAATGAAGGACCCTATTTATTTCGAAATGGTAATTAACTGCATCTTAAACTGAAAACCTTTGTATTAACCATGTTTTTAAAAAATGGTTTCTTAATATAGAGGAGACCATTACTGTGTCCTCGTATACATATGTTTATATATAAAAATACTATATGTAAGTGAAGTAGTTTAATATTACTTAAATACTACTCACTAATAATAATATAATTGCATCACTTTAACAGAATGAAATGTAAAAACTGTATGATCATTTCAATAGATGCATAAAAATCATTTGACAAAATTCAACACCTTTTCATGATAAAAACTCTCAACAAATTGAGTATATAAGGAATTTACCTCAACATAAAAAAGGACATATGAGACAAGCTCACAGGTAACAGTGTACTCAACAGTGAAAGGTTGAAAACTTTTCCTCTAAGATCAGGAACAAGACAAGTGTGCCCACTCTCACTATTTCTATTCAGCATAGTACTGGAAATCAGAACCAGAGCAATTAGGTAAGAAAAAAAAAAAAGATATCCAAATTGGAATGGAAGAAGTAAAATGATGACCTGATTTTATGTATAGAAAACCCTAAAGACTCTGTCAAAAAACTGCTAGAACTGATAAGTGAATTCATAAAGCTGCAGGATACAAAATCAACATACAAAAAAATCGGTCATGTTTCCATATACTAACAGCAAACTATCAGAAAAGGAAATAAAACAATCCCATTTACAATAGCACCAAAGATAATAAAATACTTAGAAATAAATTTAACATAGGAGATTAAACTGAAAACTACAAGGCACTGATGAAGGAAATTAAAGAAAACACAACTTAATGGGAAGATATTCCATGTCCATGTATCAGAAGAATTAATATTATTAAGATGTTCATACCACCCAAACCCATTCATAGATTCAGTGCAATCCCTGTCAAAACCCCAATGGCGTTTTTCACAAGAAGAGAGAAACAATCCTAAAATTTGTATGGAACAGCAAAAGACCCCAGATTGCCAAAGTAATCTTGAGAGAAAAAAACCAAGTTGGAGGCATTATACATCCTAATTTCAAACTATATTACAAAGCCAATCAAAACAATATGGTACTGGCATAAAAACAGACTTGCAGACCCATGGAAAGAAACCGAGAGTCTAGAAATAAACAGACACATATATGGTCAACTAATATTTGACAAGGGAGCCAAGAATATTCAATGGGGAAAAGATGGTCTTTTCAATAAATGGTGCTAGGAAAACTGGGTGTTCACATATAAAAGAATAAAATTGCAGCCTTATATTACACCATTCACAAAAACTAACTCAAAATGGATTAAAGACTTAAATTTAAGACCTGAAACCATAAAATTCCTAGCAAAGAAAAAAAAAACAGGGAAAAACACTTGACATTGATCTTGGCAATGATTTTTTGAATATGACACCAAAAGCAAAAGCAAAAAAAGCAAAAATAGACAAGTGGGACTACATTAAACTAAAAAGCTTCTTCATAGCAAAAGAAACAAAACGATGAAAAGGCAATCTGGAATTGGAATTGGAGAAAATATTTGCAAATCATATATCTGATAAGCAGTTAGTATCTAAAATACATAATGAACTCAATATGCATGTAATAACTCAAAATATTTAACTCAATCACAAAAAAACAACCTGACTAAAACATTGGCAAAGGCATGAATAGACATTTTTCCAAAGAAGATATACAAATGGATAACAGGTACATGAAAAGGTATTAAACATCAATAATCATTGGGAAAGGCAAATCAAAAACACAGTGAAATATCACCTTACCCCTGTTAGAATGGTTTTTATCAAAAAGACAAGAGGTAATAAGCATTGGTGAGGATGTGGAGCAAAGGGAACACTTGCACGTTGTTGGTGGCAATGTAAATTGGTACAGTCATATACAAAAACAGAGTGAAGGTTCCCCCCAAAATTAAAAATAGAACTACTGTATGATCCAGCAATTCCACTTCTGGGAATATATCCAAAGGAAATGAAATTAGGATCTCAAAGACAGACCTGCACTTCCATGTTTAATGCAGCGTTATTTACAATAGCCAAGACATGGAAATAATCTTAGTATCCATCAAACTAATGAATGGATAAAGAAGATTATTTATATATACATATATATATATATATATATATATATATACACACACACACACACATGGAGAGAGAGAGAGAAGGAGAGATAGATTTTTATATATATATTTACATATATATATATATGTAAAATGGAATATTATTCAGCCATGAGAAGTTAATTCTACCATTTTCAACAATATAGATAAATTTTGAGGGCATTATACTAGGTGAGATAAGCACACAGAGAAAGACAAATAATAGATGATCTCACTTGTACGTGGAATCTAAAAAAAACAAATTTATAGAAACAAAGAGCACATTGGTAGTTACCAGGGGCAGGGGGTTGGGGCAAATGGGTGAAGATGGTAAAAGGGTACCAACTTCCAGTTACAACAGTTACAAGATGAATAGGTTCTGGAGATCTAATATACAGCACAGTGACTACAGTTAACAATACTGTTTTGTATACTTGAAAGTTGCTAAGAAAGTAGATCTTAAAAGTTCTCACCATAAAAAAAAAAAGGTAACTGTGAGGTGATGGATGTGTTCATTAGCCTTACTGTGGTAACCATTCATAACATATACATATAACAAATCATCACCTTGTATATCTTAAATTTACACAATGTTACCTGGCAATTATATCTCAATAAAGCTGAAAAAATAACAATACAATAATAATAACAAAATTAATAACAATCAAGTAGCAACAGTGCTGATGACAGGTGGTATTAATGATGGGTAACATCTGCATTCATCAATGAAACCTATTGCACTGAGCTGCCGTTGCTGAACAGATCCTAAAAAGAAGTATGGAATTTAATGTCTCCAATTCCCACTTGTTGTCCCTCTTGTATCTCATTCTAAGCTATGTATATATGAACGGAGACACACCACCTTCTCCCTTTGATTCAGGAACACTGGTGGTCTCTGTTAGCTATCAGTTAGGACTTGGGTCTTCATTTTTGTTTTATTCATCTATCAATCCATCAAACAAATATTTATTAAACATCTGCCATATGGAGACTTTGTCTTTGACCTGTGGTTGTCAACCCTATCAAAACCAAGATCCTTTAAAACAAATATTTTGTAAGGCTTCCTTTATTATTCTAAAATGAAAGTCATAAATAATATAACCTAGTTATACACATTATTAAAAATGAAGTAAATGCAGTATCATAGCTATAATATAATAAGAAATAAGAATGGTTATTTAAAACAAAATAATGCAGGGACTTCCCTGGCGGGCCAGTGGTTAAGATTCAGCGCTTCCAATGCAGGGGGCGTGGGTTCTATCCCTGATTGGGGAACTAATATCCCGCACGCCCTACAGTGCGTTCAAAAAAAAGTATAATAAATAAGTAAATTAATTGAACAATATCTATTTCAATATGTAAATGTCCAAGCAGGCACACAGGAAATCATAATGAAGTACACGGATGCCTGTACTTACTTAATATGAATTCATTTAAATTTAAAAGAGAGATAAGAAGATCAGGTGCCTTTCCACACACACACAAGATACAGGAAAATGACAATGCAGATGTACCATATAGACAGTAGTATAAAAACAAATAATGGCAACAGACCAGACTTATTTACATATAATAAAAGAGGTAAGGAAATAACCTTAATTAAGGTGGGAATAATATGTCAAGATGAGTACAGAGTCTCACCACAGAGAAAAAGTCTCATAATCCGACAAGTGAGGAAATAAAGCATGTCCACACACCCCACCAAATTTGCCAACTCTTCAAAAGTACCTCAAAGGACATTTTCCTTGTGGTTGATAATTTCAGCTTCTACTTCCCAGGATACTGTGGGATGCTTATCATGGTTTATCAATAATAACAAAGTATCAAATTAAAACCAAAATCTCACTTCAGTTTGTTCCAATATTACTGTATAGCAATTATACAATCAAGTAGACAGACTGCCCAGAGTGAATACATTGTTCAGTAATTTGGAAACAATGTCTTTATTCATTTAGGCTTCCCTCTCAGTAACTACCTTTTTCTTCATGTACTGGGCCTTTCACATAACTTTTTTTTTTAATCTCTTTATTGGAATATAATTGCTTTACACTGTTGTGCCAGTTTCTGCTGTACAACAAAGTAAATCAGCGGTATTTATACATATATCCCCATATCCCCTCCCTCCCACCCTCCCTATCCCAGCCCTCTAAGTCATCACCCATCATCGAGTTGATCTCCCTATGTTACGCAGCAACTTCCCACGAGCTATCTATTTTACATTTGGTAGTGTATATATGTCAATGCTACTCCCTCGCTTCGTCCCAGCTTCCTCTTCCCACCCCACCCGGTGTCCTCAAGTCCATTCTCTACTTCTGCATTTTTATTCTTGCCTCATCACTGGATTCATCAGTACCATTTTTTTAGATTCCATATATATGAGTTAGCCTACAGTATTTGTTTTTTTCTTTCTGGCTTACTTCAATCTGTATTCACATAAACTTCTTGTCAAGCAAACAGCATTTACAAAAGTATTCTGATTTGTGTTTTAGGGGGTGTAGTTAAGCAGGACTTGAGAAAGTCTTGCAGGACACAGGGCAATTCTTCATTATGTTGCACCATCCTGCACAGTGCAGAACAGCCAGCATTCCTGGCCACTCTCACTAAATGGCAGGAGAATCCTCCCCGCTCACCTCTACAATGTTCCAAAACACCCTCTAGGGGGCAGTACTGTGCCCATTAAGAACCATAGGGCTAGGGGACTTCCTTCGTGGTCCAGTGGTCAAGACTTCACCTTCCAGTGCAGGGAGTGTGGGTGCAATCCCTGGTCAGGGAGCTGAGATCCCACATGCCTCGTGGCCAAAAAACCAAAACATAAAACAGAAGCAATATTGTAACAGATTCAATAAAGACTTTAAACATGGTCCACATCAAAATAATCTTAATTAAAAAAAAAAAAAAAGAACCATCAGGCTAGACTCTGGGGATACCACATTAAGCACAGATGACCCCTGCCCACATAAAACTTAAGTCTAGTAAGGGATAGAGGCATAAATCAAAAAAAATCACAAAAATAAATGTATGTCTAATCTCAGGTTGTGCTATGTACTTAAAGGAAAGGAATGTGATGCTGTGAGAATGGGTAGTCTAGGGGATCACTCAAGTCTTCCCCATGAAATCGACACCTGAACAACAACTGGAAAGATGGAAAGGGCTCTTCATTTCTTTCCTGGCATCTTATAATCAGTGAAATATGATGTAAGGATCTTTTGATGTTCACCTTGAGTCTTCAATCCTCCTACAGTCTTACAGATACAGATATAGATAGTATGGGAGAGTGTTCTCCAAGTATACTGCCTCTATGAAACAGCATCAAAATTGTCTAACACATCCCAATTTTCCTTACATCTTATCTACTTAAAATTTACTTTGTTTCCTTGAAATTTACACTTGGACAAAAACCACTGAAAGTGGAAAATATGCAATAAAGTTTAATTTAGTAACACTATCATTTTGTTCTACTAAGGAAGAGTTCTTAGCAATTATTTTAAAATTTTGAAGGACAGCTATAATGTTTTCATAACTATACAGATGAAGAAATGAACTCAAGATAGCTAAATAAAATAAATATAATGCCCAGGTTCACAGAGAAAATAAGTGTGAAGGAAATAACTAATAATGCCTGCTTCCCAGGCCAACAGATGCTTTTTCTTCACTGCATTATTTTTCTTTGTATTTAGATGCATTACATGCTATGTTGCACATGTCATCTAGTAGATCTTAGAAATGTAGAGAAGAAAAAAATAGCTTAAGACTTTTTTGGTTTTAAAAAGAAAAAATCCTTTGATAGACCCTCATGAATGCCCTAAACATAAATACTACTTTTGTGCTCATACTTTGATGTCTGACTCTTGCCTTTAATATGGGTACAGATATTGGAATAATCCAATAATTTTAATCTGAGCCAAATTTTCAGGAAACTGCAATGCAAATGCAATGGTAGGAGATTCATGAGTAAGGAAAGTGTGGAGAAGGTGATTGGTTTTCGTTTTAAAGACCACATCATAAGTCCTAATAGATCAGACCCAAAAAAGAAGATTATAAATGAATCAATCCATTACAGGTACCGGCTGAACTTTTAAAAGAATGCTCCAAGTGTGAATACTCAACAGTTAGTTCTCGGATCCCTAGGGTACTAATTCTCCTTGCAGTACTCATGAACCCTAAACACCTCCCACATAAGATGGTTGCCCGGGATGGTACACACAAATTAAGAGCAGAACCAGAACTCCAGGAATGATGAAGGCATACGTCTAATTCTAAGGATTCCACATTTCTGCCATATAATAACAATTTGGCCTAAAGGCTTTGTATTGTAACCATATTTCTATTCTAGGTGAACTTATAGTGTTACCCTCACTGTCAGGCTAGTTGGGTTCAAATCCACCAAGTATTAGCTTTTGACCTTGGGCAAGGTCATTCGATGCCTCAGTTTCCTCATCCATAAAATGGCTATGATAATTGTACCCATCTCGAGGTTTAAAAGTAAGATTAAGAGAGCTAATACATGTGAATCATTTAGAAAAATGCCTGGCATACAAGACAAACTTTAATGATTGTTAGCTATTACTATTATTCTATAAACAGAAAATTTAGTTTTCAGTAAATGCAATGCTTCGCTATCAGAAACACTCTCTCTTTCTATATATATATATATCAGTAATGTTATACATGTCTACTGTATTTTACCTTCTAAAATGTAAGGGAGCATAAAGCACTTTGAAGCTTAAAAAAGACAAGTTGGCAAAGTCAGGGGTAATAAACCATTACTGAGAATAAAATTTAGGACTGATCACCCATTAGCCCTATGAGAAATCTCATAATGTTTAAAATAAAAAGAGTAACAATTGCATTGATGTGGGAACTTTCCTTGGAGAACCCCAAAACATGTAATCCTCCCCTCTCCAAAAGTTTATTTTCTTATTTGTAATTTAGAAGTTACAACATTGTTCAGTGTAAAACACGGAAGTGTTGCTCACTATTGGAATAAAAAATTTTAAACAGCTGTTTCATTTAAGCCAGATAAGAAATTAAAAATGAACTGAAATCATCTGTCACCAAAAGAAATTAATGACAAACATTATCTTTTGTGACAGACCTGTTATATTTCTGAAGATACCATAAGATAGATTTCTGCAAGGGTTCTCTGTTTAAGAAGCCATCTGTCTCCTTTGGGCAGATGACTGTGAGCCTAATCCACTTACAGAAAATGTCAACAAAATTGCTTCAACACCAGTGAGCTGGATAATAGAAAACCGCGAGCTAAACTTTAAAAATAGGACTCGACTGCAGAAAGCTTTATAAATGTAGGTTTGTGTGGTGATACTGGTATCCTGAGTATTCTCTTGCAGGCATTTTGACAAAAGAGCCATTCAATAAAACAATAAGAAATCACTGCCTGTTGATTTCCCTGCTCTCCGCTCTTTCCTTCCCATTATTGTGATCATCTGCCTCTATCAACAGATCTAATAAGAAAGGACAGAAAAGTAATGTCAACCTTTAGCAAGGTGACAAAGGTAATTAATTGCACTTCCAATGAAACCTTGGTAACAGACGGTCATCGTCACACACACACACAAATATTGTTTAAAAGTTCCAGTATCTCAAATTAACTTTCTTTGTATAATGAAAGACCTTGAAATCCAACTTCATACAACTGTCTTGAGTGCCACAACCCAAGCACACAACGAGCCTCCACAGAAACCGCTGCTTAGCCAACTCGTGCTATTTCCATTTCAAAAAGATTATTTACAATGGCCTGAAAGATGTAGGATGCCTCAAACCCCAGAGCAGACAAAGGCTTATAGAGATACTAATATTAGAAAGACATTTTTTAAAATCCATTCTGGAATTTCACTTTAAGAAATTACTGATTGCATTGCTTAAATGATTGGCTACTTGATTCACTCAAACAATATATCTGCAAAAATGCCAGAATAAGAGTGTGGATGCAATAACAAAGGTCTGACATCAGGGTGAACTGATCACAAAATGGCTTCAGCTGCTTAACGGCCACAGCGCTGAGACTTTCAGTAAGCAAGTGGCTTCTTGTGACATCTGGTCCTGTGTTGCACAACTCCAGGGGCACCTTTCACACTGTCTTCTATGTGCATAGCATTCCCTGCAGCCCAATGACAGATGCACTGCATCTGGTCTAGACATGTCCTTTTACCAAGGACATTCATTCTTTATTCTCTGCCAAGTCATAATGCTTTTAAAAAGGCTAAAACTGTCCCCTTTAGGAGTGCATCATGGCATGTGCCGAACTGGCCCATCCAGCGGCTCTATAGGCGCCCATTTACACTAGCGTGACTTCTAGGTTTAGTGTCAGTTGCAGTGGTCAAATAGCTACTAGCAAGACACTGTCTAAGGGGCAACTGCCTTGTACTCTCCACCATTTTTTTTTTTTTTATTAATGAGGGTAAGGCAGCTACTAGATGAAATGGGCTACTTTTTTATTAACAGTTAAATTGACCAGCAGCAAACTTGGCTCCCTTCACAGTGACTGTTTGAAGATTCGGTCATTAATGAGGTATTCACTCTTGGTGGCCCAAACCCAGTAGGGCATTTGGTTAAAGACCAGACTACTGTTACTCCAAGGAAATGTCAAGACCTGCTTTCCCTAATCTGAGACTTGCTCAAGTTTCAGATCTCAAACTCAAGACACCCAAAACACCAAACTATCAGCAACCCATTTTCCTCTCACTTTTTATGTTCATTTTTAAAATTATGTTACTCAAAAGTTAAAATAATAGCATTCAGATTTCCCAATTGTCCATATTGTGTCATGTTGGCTTAATCAGCTTATCTATTGCTATCCATCTGTCTGTGTATACTTCATCCTGAAAACGTCAGTAGGCATATCACGAAAATAAGGGCATTCCACGTAACCACACTGTTATCACTGCCACCCCTCCAACAAAGTTGGCATTCATTCAGTAATTTAATCTGACTGTAGTGCATATTAAATTTGCTCAGATGTCCCCCAAAATTTTTTACAGCTTTTTAAAAAATCCAGAATCCATTCAAGTTTCACACATTCCTAGCATCTTTGAAAATAACGATCCAGCTAGGTGAGTTAGAGCAAAAGCACGAGTGACAGGAGAGTGCACGGGGAAACTCAATGGCAAGTTCATGGCAAGTACCACTTCCTTGAAAGACATACATTTATTTCCACAGCTTCACTCCTGTCCACTTACTGGAATATGCATCATTAGATCATCACATACCCTTGTGGAAACATTTCTTTTGAATGTCAAATATCATCACTCATATTATTATTTTCAAATCAACTATAGAAATATATATGCCTGGAAAAATTCACCAAGCCCATTTAATTTTGTGAATGTCATGCTGCTCTCCCCAGGCAGGCTTCAGACTTCTCCCCAGAATAGATGACTACGAAAACCAAACTATCAGAAACTTCAGTTCCAATATTTCAGTAGCTGGCATTTTTTTAGGCCTTAGCTATGCAAACCGAAAGACTCCACATTTTTAGAGGAACTCTAAATCATCCCCACGTAAAAGATCCAGAACTCCATTAGACAAGCCTTGCATAAGCCTGTCCACGTGCACAGACCCCTGCTAAAGAAAACAGTGCCCGGCTGACCTTGAGCTGGGATGGCTTTGCTCTGTACTTTAAAAAACCATCTCCCCAGCCACAACTGGTTAAACCAAGCATTACACTGGCCCAAGAGTGGCCAATCAATAGGGGGCCAGTGACCTATGAACTGGCCTGTCTCCAGGCAGGAATGACAGTAATTAGTCAAACCAATCAGATGAACTCTCTCAGAAAGTGAGCCTGAGAAATTTGAAAACCCTTAGTCAGTTGCTCACAAAGAGCGGTGCTAGAAAATAGAAGAGAGAGAGAGAGGAGAGAGCTGAACCTCAGGGCACAGCACTAGAGTGGCAATTCCTGAATTCTTGGTCCTGAGAGAAGAAAAGACAGCACAGTGCCCTAAAGCCTGCTTAAGCTGCCCTGGTCTTCCAGCCAGAGCGTCTGTGAGGCTGCGCATTCTGTGGTTCCCCCTCTTCCCGGGAGATGTGTGGCCCGCGATGTCACGTACAGTCTCACCTGAAAAAGCCTGAATGAGTCCCTGTTCCCTGTAACTCAGGCCAAAAAAAAAAAAAAAAAGTCTACCAGAACAGAGTTTAAACCATACTTTTGTCCCAGCTAAGGCTTTCTAAGCCTCTTGTCGAGAAAACCAGAATCAGTCAGAAAGGGAGAAAGGACAGGGGTTGTGGCTGATGTCTGCAGTGCAAAGACAATTAACAAATTATGAATTGGCTGTGTGACTTACAGGGAAGGGCTAAATCCGACTCCCTGTTAGATGTGTTTGTTTTACATTAACCTTCATATTCTATTGCTTTTGTTACCAGTATAGAATGTTACTTGATGGCCTGAAATATGCAAGATAGCCCATTCTCAAACCTCTGACCTTTAAAGTTGCAGAACAGAGAATAACATTTGCCTGGTTGGAGGTTTACAGGAACACCAGGACCTGACCTACCTGGACAGCTGCAAGAACAAAGGATTCTGGCACCAGGAAGTCTGCAATAGCCAATAACACCCGCTCCCCTTTTTAGTATAAAAGAAGCCTGAATTCTAACTCAGGCAAGATGGTTTTTTGACAGACACACATCTGCCAACTTCTCGGTCTGCCGGCTTTCCAAATAAAGTCGTATTCCTTGCCTCAGCACCTCGTCTCCGATGCATTGGCCTATCGTGCGGCGAGCAGAGTGAGCTTGGACTCGGTAACATGACCTTGGGAATATCATTAACTCCTGTTGGGGCAGTTTCCTTCTTTATCAAACAAGGGTACTGGATGAGATGTTCTTTGAGTTCACCTTATATGCCCAATGTCTATCATTTATTAATTAGGGCTCAATTTTAAATTTCTGTGTTAAAATTCATTATCTCATTATTTTAGGTAAGAGAGACTGTCTAGTGGGAAAGAGATAAGGAAGCAATGAAAGTGTTACGTTATGGGAAGAACAGGGTACTGTGGAAAACACGTGGCAAAGATCCCAACCCTGATGAGGCGGGAGGGGAAGGAGAAGGAACCGTGTCAGAAAAGGTATCCTGAAGACTTGGCACCTGAGCTCACAGCTGGGGAGCAGGTGAAGTGCCTGATGCAGTGTGGAAACAAAGGTTCCCAGGGAGCAGGGCTGCGGGCAGAAGGGAAGGCCTGTATAACTGCTCACCCTGACAGCATAACTAGTGCCACTGAGGGAAAAGTTCAGCGTTGCTGGGTAGCACACAAAAGAGGAAGGTGATGAGAGGCAAAGTTGGAAGGGAGGAGGTCACAAAGGGCACCACAGGGGAAGTTAAGACGTTTGCAGGAGAAGCCATGGGAAACGTTGGAAGGGCTTTAAGCAGGCAGAGTGGCCATGACCAAACCTACGTTTAGAAAGGTCACCCAGCTGCCGGGCTGCGGAGGAGACAAGGATATATGGGGAAGAAAGATTTTTCACTAACCAGGGTGTTACTAACTAAGGCAATAGCTATGGGAATGGAGATCTCTTAGGGAGATATCCAGGAGGCTGACCCAGCGATACTTGGTAATTGCTTAGAGGTGAGGGTTTAGGAAAACGATCAAGGATGACCCTGGGATTCTTGCTTGGATTGCTTTGAGTTGTCATTCGCTCATTCAAGTAGGGAGAGCAGAGATGTGGTGGAGGGCAGGAAGGAGACGTGGGTGGAGATGAGCACATTGCGAGACGTGCTGTCCTCACTGTGGCTGGGAGACCTCCAGGGTGCGATGCCTGGCAGGTAGTTGGGAGGGATGGGTGGGGAGTGGAGGTCATCTAGCTATTGCCAGATGGAAGAGATACTTAGGCCAAAAATATACATGTGGGATTCAACAGCATAGAGGGGGCAATAGAAACCATTTGCATGGACAGTATGACCCAGAAAGAGAGGATGGAGTAATAGAGGAGAGCCAAGGCGAAAACCCTAAGAAACACAAAAATTTAACAGAAGAGTAGAGGAAGGGTAAAAACTCCTGAGAAGAAAAAGTGAGAGATATCAGAGGAATGTCCAGAGGATGTCCCCAAAATCAGCTGAAGCAGTGATGCGAGAAGGAGGAAGTGATCAGCCCTGGAGAATGTTCCCAAGTAGTCAAGTGAGATAAAAGCTGAAACACGTTCACAAGGTCTCATGACAAGAAGGTGACTGGTGACTCTGGTGAGAACGATTTAATGGAGTGTCAGGGGAAGAAGACAGATTAAAGCTGGCGAAGCAGAGCGTGGGAGGCAAGGAAGTGGCTACAGCAAGTGTAAACAACCTTGTTAAGAAGTTTGGCAGTGTAGGCAAAAGAGAGGTAGGAAGTAAAGTAGCTGGAGGGGAGCTGAAAGTATTTACAAAAGCCATTTTCTATGTATAAACACAGTTAAGCTGAACAATGAACTATGAAAGAAAAAAGACAAAACATGAAATGGAATAACTGAAAGCCTCTACTTCTTGGATTGATTATTCGGCCTTGACTTTCATGGTATCCTAATGTTCCTAATCCTCATTTCAGAGCCTGTTATTTGTATGAAGTGGGAAAGTTACTCAGCAATTAAATATGTAAAGCATACTAATTTAAATATATGAGTAAAATCTACCTAAACTTAAAAGTAAAGAAGCAGGGATTGCATACGGTCTATGCATTTATAACTACCCCCAGAAAATGAAGAGTTCTCTCATTGTCCACCAGGTGGCGCCCAAGTTTTGGGCTTAGGTAGGGAGACCCTGTCTGTCCACAAAAAGCTTGTGTTCCAATGGTTAAAAACGGCCTTCTAACATCATTTGGTTAATTCCTGTGCTTCCATGTAGATTTGCACTTCAATTATCCTAACTAAGAGAGACCTCAAATAAATTCTGAAAACTTACAATGTCATAAAAAAAATCCATGTATCGTCAACCAGTATACATAAGCATTTTTAGATGGAAAATATCTTTTCCAGCACAATCTGAAATAATTATGCCTCTCCAAAGGAAAAAAAAATAAATCCAGCTACTTGCGTTCTGAATTTGGTGAAAGGAGAAAAAACTGATAATTCTAAAATGTCTAAAATAAATTTGTTTTACATAATAATAAGTAGGTTAAAATATCAATGCCTCTTTTATGTATAAGGCAGTATCTTTATACTTGCTGTTTGGAGAATTTTAACATACACAACTTAATCTAATATGATATAAAGCTCTCATGTTTAAATAATTTGTTAATGGTTCTAAGACATAAAGACCTTTCCTGTGCTTGATAGGGGTTATTAGCACGATTTAGCATTTAGGAAATGTTATCATTATGCATTTATAAATATTCACAATAAGGAAGTTATGTGGGTTGAAGGGCAATTGGAAAGGTCCACCCTATATATACTTCTGTTTGCCCCTCTCCCATCCTCTGTGCCTGAAATACCCACAAACACCAGAAATAACATGAGACAGTGAGGGCAAAGGTTAGTTTTACAACTACCAGTGTACAAAGGGGTTAAGAACACACACACACACACACACACACACACACACACACACACACACACACACCATACTAGCTAAAACCCGTTTCCCTTACTTGCCTAACTTTAGGAGGCAGTTCTATCATTTTTAACTTGTTAATAGTGCAGCATAAATGTTAGAACCTCAGGCTTAGAACCCAAATGAAATGAGAGAAGCACTAAGGTAGGGATGGCTCCCTCCACACGGCCCCTGGGGACATCCCCATGACCATCCCTCGGGACAGCACATCATGTTATTCCTTCTTTATCCCTCTTTCCTCATTTTCTGAGAAAAAAAATCCAGAAGATTAGCCACTGCGCAAAATCACCTCAGAAGGTGGGAATGACCATAGGGTACTTGGAGAACCGCAGAGGGATGCCCATGCCTGGACCACGGGGGGAACGTGAAGGTGAACACAAGAAAAATAAAAGCAGCATTAAGGTTGTTAAGAAAGATGACCTACTTAACAAGGTCAAGCAACCTCGCCAGAGACAAATGAAAGGAATCGTATACAGCTAGACAGGATTTTCAAACTTTGTTACCCTAGAGACTTGAGAAGCTGTGTTCCTCTAAGGGAAATATTTCTTTATTTCATAGCGGCATGTGTGTTGTGCTGCTTACGTAAAAATTTATGTCATGTCTATTCAGAACAAACACCAGCGCATTCTAACCAGCGGAATCCCCTGGGCCACTCTTCCTTACCCTTTAACTTTCCATATTTATGTGTTGGAGCAGCCAGGCTGACACCTGCCAGAGGATGTTTCAGCACTGAGAGAAATCAATGGGTCCTGGCAGCCGTCTCAGCTCCCTTCAAAAAGTGACCTTTAGGTGTGGCAGCAAAAGCATATGCCCCACCATGACATGTTACTTTTTTTAATCCTCAGTTTCAGGTTGCGTATTTTTAATAAGGGCTCCCACTAATGTCAACTTCAAGGGTACTGAACCATCACGGCTGATTTCCTTCTCCTCTATCCACATTTCAGTCTCTTCTTTTTTCCCTTGCACTTGGAAAAATGGAGCTTGGCTCCTTGTAGTGAAGTCGAGATTAGCTCTCTCTGCTGTGGAGGGTCCAAATGCTGCTATATTATTTTAAAGAAACAGTTTCCAACATTTTTCATCTCTGTAAACCACAGGAGGTTTATTTCATATAGTCAGTTTTTTTAAATAAAAAGGACAAAATATAAAAATCCTCTAGTTACTTTGGACAAATTGCTCATAAATATAAAAATGAACACTCTTAAGAAAGCGAAACCTGAATATTCACAACACTAAAAGAAAAGGAAATCTATTTCTAGTTTAAAAACAAGCCCCATTCCTCATTTTGAAGACAAGACTGAGATGAGATCTGTACCTTGGCCTGAAGCCAAAAGTGGACTATTTTGGTCCATATGTATAGACAGATAGATATATTTTGGTCCATATAGATAGATAGATAGATAGATAGATAGATAGATATAAATAGATATAGATATAGATGATATAGATATAGATATAGATATAGATATAGATATAGATATAGATGATATAGATATAGATATAGATATCTTCTATTCTCTAAGGAATTAGCGGTTAAGGACTCTCTTACTTTACTTTGTAATTCCGGTGTAACTCTATAGCCCAGACAATGTTCGTCAAAGAAACTTTCTGCAATGATGGAACCATTCTATATATCTGCTGTCCAAGGCACATGAGCAACTGAAATGTGATTAGCGCCATGAGAATGAAATATATAGTTTTATTTAACTTAGTTATATTTGTTTTAATAGATACCTGTGGCTAGTGTCTTCTACACTAGACAACACAGGCTAAAAGATGGTGCCAACCTTCAGCAATACAGTGAGTTTAGTAAAATTATTTATCTCCAAACAAGGTCTCTCAAGCCTCTTTCCTGACATAGCTCTTGCCACAGTTAGAATTAAATAACTGACTATGGCTTGCACTTTTTAACATTTGCATCTCCCATAAGAACGCACACTTTTTAAGTACAGTGGCTGCCTCCGTCATGGGCACAGCTTATCCCCAGTAGCTAGCACAGAGCCTTGCCCACAGCAGAGATCCAAAGCATTTGTCAAATGAAAGAATAAACTGGGTACCATTGACTACAATTCACCTCAGCTTAGAATTTCCCTGGACTGTTGACATCCACCTCCCACAAAATCTCATTTTCCAACTTTTTAATTCTGGCAAGGAATAGTCAATTCACCCAAAAACTAGCCCATCCTTTTATAACAAATATACTTCCCCCTACCTTTTACTCAGGCCCTTTTTAACAAGAATTTTCTGGAATATGACCATGATACCAGTAGCAATCTCAAGGTCAGGTGGAGCGATTATAGATATATTACTCCACCTCCTCAGGGAGGCAGGAACCAATGGAATAATAATGGATATATTTAGTGGGAGATATGGGCCAGTGGAATTCTTCTAATTACACCACTAAGGAGAGTGTCCTATCTACCCACATGAAAAACAAAGTCATGTGACTATAGGCACCCCACAACACATAAGAATGCATTCTAAGTAAATTATATTTTCGGCCAATGATCAATACAAAATTGTGGCGTGTTTTTTCCTAATGGGTTTTTTGTTTTGTTTTGTTTTGTTTTGTTAATCTTTATTGGAGTATAATTGCTTTACAGTATTGTGTCAGTTTCTGCTGTACAACAAGTGAAAGAGCCACATGAATACATATATCCCCATATCCCCTCCCTCTTGAGCCTCCCTCCCAACCTCCCTATCCCACCCGTTTAAGTCTTCACAAAGCATTAAGCTGGTCTCCCTGTGCTCTGTAGTAGTTTCCCACTAGCCACCTGTTTTACATTTGGTAGTGTGTATATGTCAATGCTACCCTCTCACTTCGTCCCAGCTTCCCCTCCCTCTGGTGTCCTCATGTCCGTTCTCTATGTCTGCATCTCTATTCCTACCCTGCCACTGGGTTCATCAGTACCATTTTTCTAGATTACGTATGTATGTGTTAGCATACGGTATTTGTTTTTCCCTTTCTGGCTTACTTCACTCTGTATGACAGACTCTAGGTCCATCCACCTCACTATGAGTAGTTCAATTTCATCCCTTTCTGTGGCTGAGTAATATTCCATTGTATACATGTGCCACATCTTCTTTATCCATTCATCTGTTGATGGGCATTTAGGTTGCTTCCTATTAGAAAACTCCTTAAACTTCAGCTTACAGTCTTTCTCTTCCGGGGTCACTGCTGTGGACTGTCATCTGTTGAAGCCTTAATCCCCAACATGATGGTATGTGGAGGTGAAACTCCAGGGAGGTAATTAGCCTCCATGATGGCATTGGTGTCCTTATAAAAGGGTAAAGAGATTTAAGCTCACTCTCTCTTCACCATGTGAGGAAACCAGGAAGTGTGTTCTTACCAGAAATCAACCTGCTGACCCTCTGATGTCAGACTTTCTAGCCTCCAGAACTGTGAGAAATAAAGGTTTGTTGTTTAAGGCACCCAGTCTATAGTGTTCTTCTAATAGTGGCCCAAACTGATAACGACAGCTACTATATTAGTTTCCTAAGGCTACCAAAGCAAAGAAACACAGACTGGGTGGGTGAATTCAACAACAGAAATTTTTTTTCTCACAGTTCTGGAGACTAGAAGTCTAATATCAACGTGTGGGCAGGGTTGGTTTCGTCTGAGGCCTGTCTCCTTGGCTCACAGACAGCCACCCTCTCCCCATGTCCTCACCTGGTCTTTCTTCTGGGTGTCTGTGTTTAATCTCCCCTTCCTATAAGGACACCAATCATGTTGCATTTGGGCCCTCCCTAAGGACCTCATTTTAACTTAGCTACCTCTTTAAAGACACTATCTCCAAATAAGGTCTCATTCTGAGTTAATGGGCATTAAGACTTCAACATATGAATTCTAGGGGAACACAATCCAGCCCATAACAGTGACCTCTCTCCCGATGCTCCAATCTGTGACTCAGGTTGACTTGTTATCGACTTCCGGCCATGCTGGAAGCCCATGTTTAAAATTTGGGGATAGTTTGACTATTGTACTATGAATGAAGAGCCCTTCTCTGCCCATCTGAAGACCCCTTCTGCATTTATATATTTGTAAGATTAGGATTTAATTATTATTGTAAAGTATGGCTTTACTGTTGTCAATATGTTTTTGCATATATTATATATGAAATAGACATGTAACCAGTGGGGCAGTATTGTCTGGGTCCAGACAGCCTGGGTTTCCATTCTGGCTCTGCATGCATTAGCTAGTTGACCTTGTTAAAGATTAGTTTTCCCTTAGTTTTCTCCTGGGTAAATCATAAATGTTAGTAGTACCTATATCATCTGGTTGTTATTAGAATTGAATGGTTTAATAAGTATGTTGCACTTGGAACACTGTCTAGCAGAAAATAAGCATTTATAACCATTAGCTATTATTATTTATTGTTGCTAAAGTTCATCCTTTGTTAAGAAAAATATTTCCAAGAGAATCAAATTCATCAATTTCAACCAGTCATATGCTTGATTCCAGTTTTACAGTGAATGTAAAATGTCCCATTTCTTTTTAGCGTACACAAGCTGTTTTTTCAATAAAATGTCCCGTTTCTTTTTGGTGTACACAAGCTGTTTTTCAGCAAATCTCTAACTTATTGGATAAAAATAATGACAATCTCAAGATGAGAGGATTTTTCCACAAGCATAACAAAGACCAGTAGGAGAAGATCTGCCTGTTTGGGGCATAAGTGAAATCCAGGAAGGAGAGCAAACTCTCAAGGCATTTTCATATATTTATAGCACCAGGTATATGATGAGTGCTTGATAAATATTTAAAGAGTGACAGTGATGAAGATGGTGATGATTCACAAGGGGAGGAAGGAACTCAAAGATAAAAGTCACTCATATTTTAAAAAAAGATCATATGAAAAATTCTAAAGTTCAGTCGCTTGGATTGTTAATGATATCTGAACCATGCTGGAAAAAGACAAAAACATCCAAAGATAATTAAAGTCTCTTTTTTCATCCTCTTATGAGCAACTAAAGGCAATAGTGACTAAAGTCTCATTGCACTAGGGCAATTTTTAATATCTTTTTGGGTTTATATTCGAATAATTGAGTTCAACAAACACATCTTGAGCACATGCCATCTGCTGCTTCTATTGCCATAATAAAAAGTTGAATGCAGGAACTAGCTGTAAAATGTAGAATAGGGCCACCCCAAAGTGTCTATAATGTTTACTCAGAATATTTGTGTATGTGTGTGCACACTGCGTTTACGTGGCATGAACTGAGGAAAATGGCTGGAAGGAGCTGCAGCAGTGATCTGGAAAGCCATGTGACTCTATAAACAACCTGAGAAGAGTCACTAGCTGCCAGACAGACAGAAGGTGAGTACCCGGAGGATGAGAAAAGTAAAAGTGGGCAGTGGGCCTCCTGAGAGAAAAAGCTGAAAAACCAAATTATCAATCTAGTGTCCATGGGCGGCTGCCCGTGTTCTGTGAAGACAGAATGCCCTGGTCAGAAAAGAGGAGCCCAGGGAGGAATAGGCCAGGGAAAACGACACTCCCCGGCAGTAGGAAGAGGACAAAATGCCAACCCCATGAGGAAATGGAGCTGCCAAGAACTGCAGAAACATCCGTCTCCCGAACTGGCACACAGGGATCGAGTGGTGACCTTGGACACCATGACCGTGGCTGTGAAGAACAAGCTTTGGAGTCACACAGCTGGAGGTCCTCATCGAGCTCTGCTGCTTCCTAGTCAGTTATGTTCTCCTGAACAAGCTGCTTGGCTTCTGTAACCCTCTGTGTTCTCAGCTTAAGCTCAGCACCACGGTGAGGCACAGCCCTAACTCTGAAAGAGCGCAGCCTTATACGAGAAAAGACCTGGGAACAAATCCTTACCATACAGGAGTGAAATCGTATATAAGCTGCAGATATAGCACCAAAAAGAAAATTATGTTGTTTTGATGGAAACTGAAGAACGGGGCATGGAGAGCAAAGAACAGGGAAAGCTTCCCTAGAAAAGTCATAGGTGACCCTGGGCTGGACTGAGGGATGAGGAGGAGCAGGTCAGGTGACCGAGGACAGAAAGAATGTGACACTTGGCAGGAACAGCATGTGCGAAGGCATGGGGTCCTGAAACTGCCCCGTAGGTCCAGGAACCGCAGAACCGTGGGAGAGTGGGAGCACGAGATGTGGAGGTGCAGAGCTGCGCAGAGGCCGCTTCACACAGGACCTTCTAGCCAGGCCAAGAACTTGGAATTCTTCCCCATGGCTGGCAGACAAATATCAAAAAACATTTCTCTCACTCAGGTCTACTTGGGCTGTTAAAAAAGTTTATGTTTTTCAATCCTCTTAAATGAATTTAGAGCATTCTTTCCTGAGGATTAAAAAAAATATTAATTAAATTTTCTCTCACAAGCTTGTATTGGACTTGAAAACAGGATCGGATACTATTTTTCCAATGCTTCTTGTTTCTGTCCTCTGGAGTTACAAACGGAATCAACCAAGTTTGGTTGTCAAAACCAATTAAAATTAAGATCTAGCTAAGCTACAAATGAAATTTCCTCCTCTGCTGTATACAATCCTCTGGATTGCTGAGCTTCTCTACTGTGCTTCAATAGGCAAATAAGTGGCAGGCTCACAAGAAGACACACTGGAAATTACTAAAGACTTCTCCTAAACGTAAATCTTAGCAGGAAAAATCACCGTTGTAAGCAATAATTAAAGTTAATATAAGTAATAAATAGTTAAAGGCACTCCCCCAAAACTTCATGGAAAACAGAAGCCTAGAGATAGAAAAATGATTCTCTTGACCATTTCATGGCAGCTATATAACAGATCCAGAGGGCACATTCATGTAGACTCAAAGGGAATGGCGCCCCCCAGAGCTGTGTAGCGCACAACTTATATGGTAATATTACTGCCTAACAGCTCTGACCCATTCAAGTTTCAGATTGTAAAAGCTTGGGTTGCAAAAAGGAAATTACACTGGTGTAGAAATGTCTAATCAAGAGCTCCAGGAAGATAATTTTGGTTGTATTGATATTTCCCTTCAATGAAATTCATAAAGTCTCATGCAATTAATCATCAAGGCCAGCGATAGCTCAGGGTCTCCTGTGAAAACTCTTCCTGGGTGTCCTTGACAAAGGAGCCAAAGGAAATGACCTTCCCAGGAGCAGTTATTTAAAGAGTAAAAACAGTGGTAATCACTTTACTATTTGCTCCCTTTACCTCCAACCAGAGAGGAAGTTCAAGAACAAAACGCTTATGAGGTAAATCCAATAATCTGTAAGGTGGTGGTTAAGTGAAGGATGACAGAAATGATTCAGTTTGAGTGATATAACTGTAAGTTAGTAGCTAAGAAAGTACTTTCCGAAATTCAGAAATGGAATTTCCACCCCGGCACTGTTTGCAGTTATCATATTGTTATACATTTTTATGTTTTTCACAAGAACCACTGAGGATACTTTTAGACAACCAAAAACTCAGAAGAGATATCATTTCTCCAGTATTGTTTTTATTATATCTATTGAATGCGTGTATTATTAACAGAACTTACAATGAGTAGGGTTAATAAATGGATTGTTTAATATAAGTGCCAGGGGGCTATGTTATAACACACACACACACACACACACAAGCACACACTATATATACACATAATTGTTTCTTTCAATGATGTTCTTCCTCTCCCAGACAAAAATGTATTACAGATAAAAGAGAAGAGGAAGGAAGTTGCTGGTTTTTTCCTTCTCTGGATTCAGATTACATAAAAAGACTCTATGGACTGACTCAGAGGATACACAATATACATTGTTAAGAATCTTCAGTCTCATTTACTCATACTTAATATTAAGGCATAGCTACTATTAAAACACACTTCTCATACACAAGCATTTATATGCCAGCTTCATTTTTTAGCAGGCTTGGGTATCAGTTTCTTGGTTGATATCAAGTCCACAATAAACAAAAGAGCCTGTTTCCTCCAATATTTTTAATAAGTGTAAAGAACCATCTGGAAGATGAAGGAATGAGGAAGTCATGTGCAACTAGCCGTGATTTCACCAGCAAATAAACTGTCTATAGCTCTCAAATGTCAATATGACTTTTCCATCAGATGTTCAAAATGTACTCATCAAAGCAGTCTGAAGGGATAAACTACCAATTCGATAACGTACCACCAGAGAACACGAGTAACTCTAAAACTTTCAACCTTCCCTCTCTCTATATTTTTGCTTAAAAAAAAAAAAATTGAAGCTCAATTAAATCTGGAGAAGTAGAAAATTGCAGTGAGACAAACCCATATTTCTAACCCAAGGCAATCAGGAATGACTGTTGAAACCCAGGCCATACTTTTAAGGCATCTTGTATATTTCAAATGTATATGAGAAATACATCTCTTAATGCACGTTTGAGAAAGAAAAAAAAAAGCTCAACTTCCTGAAACTAGATTTGTTAGGAATTGATCAGGAGCTTCTTTTTGGCCCACAAGGTTAATATTTCTCAGGCAACAGAATCCACAAATCCATTTTATTCTAGTTGTTCCATAATGCCAGCTGCTGAGTAGCAGACAACTGGGAGATCTAGAGTATTCCAGTTGATTAAGAGGTACCTCTGAGAGATTTAGATTGCAGTCTTTTTATCCTAGAATACATTGTGAAGTAATTTAAGAACTTTCCAACGCTGAGTCCATTGACTCAAAACTCCATTGAGAATAGTATCTTTTAAATAAACACTCAAACGGTTTGGCTATTTTTAGAACACAGCTTTGTGGTGGCAGATTTACAAACCAAATCAGAAGGAGTAAGTGTATTTTGCTGCAGACTGAATGATTCTCTTTAGCTAGAAAGAAACTTATGCTTTTTGTTTGTTTGTTTCTGAAAGCAAGCAGCTTCCACCCAATAATTTGATAAGCTTTCCACAAAATCATATGATAATGCAAAAGTTTAAGACTCAATTCTAACTCATAGTTTTCCCTTCCAAAATGACCTCTTTCAAAACATTAATATGATGATTATAATGATGATGATGATGTGTTTCTTTCTTATTCAAATACTTTTCTGAACAATTATGTGTAAATTTTTTATGAACCTAAATAAATTAAACTTAGTTTTAAAAATCCAAAGGCATTTCTTTTCAAAAAATCTTTAACTAATCTTCTCATAGAGCCATGGATTTTTCCTTAAATGGGAAATTCAGTTCCTAATTATTCTGCATTAGTGAATAGGTGCCTTCACCTATTACAGATGCTTAAAGTATCACTAATATATATGGAGTGATTTAACAATACAAAACTGTTTTATAAAAAGTTGGAAATAAGGGAGAAAAAAATCCCCTACCCCCAACCCCACCCTGTTACTATGAGTATGTAATCTCAATACATGCTGTATATTAGAACACACTAGATCTACTTAAAGTAAGAGAAGTCTAACTAAACTGGAAGATAATCACTTCTGGATTGAGGGAAATTAAGATCTTTTCAATAGGGCTTTAAGAGTAATAATATCGTTATTCTTAACCTAAAATGTTCTTTACACATTAATATTTACAGATGCGTATACATATATACACACACATTATAACATTTCTTATATACAAATTTCTATATGTATGTGTGTATGTTGACAATGTTAAACTTTACCTGAGCCCTATCCTCCTGGAAAACAGGGGTGGTTAAGAAACCCCCAAACTTATACGTTCCAGGAAATGGCTTACTGCCCAGAGCCACCCTTCCCCACATGACTTAGATAAGATTCATGGATGCCCTCCTTGTTTACCTATGGCAGACACAGATCCTTCAAGTTCCCTTTCAGAAATGATTAGCTGAACTGTTTGTACCCGATAACCAATCTGGACAAAATACCTGCTTCCTTGACTCAGCCAAACTTAAGTTAAGCTTCTCTTCTTCCTTCAGGCCCTGAACTTTTGACCACTCCCCAGCCTGAGTCAGCATTCAGCCCTTTCTTAATGGCCTCTCAGGATCATACTGTCCAGCCACCCACTCCCCAGACCTGGTTCTTCTAGCCTCCTTTGCCCCTTCTAGTAAAAGAAACATTGTTTTTGTCTGACCTTTAAGAAGCTTACAGATTGTATGGAAGGATCTTTCTCCCTATTTTTTGCAACGGTCCCCTTCCCCACAGTGCAAGAATCCTTTCACATAAAATCTCTCTTTACTTAAATCTGCGTTTATTTTTACCTGACAATGTACACACCACACTTACATATACATTCAGAGTAGTGAGCTCACATTGCTCTGATTTGGGTTAAGAATAAGGAAATTAAATAGATGAATCCTATCTTCTTCTCCCTAGAGTAACAAGAAAAGAAGAGGAGCTCAGGTCTGAAAAACCTAAAAGGGCTATATAAGAAATTAGAACGCAGCACTTTTGCTACCAATGTTTTCTTTCTACATATCATTGAAGGTAATAGATAACAGAGTAAGGAAATCAAACTCACCTTAGACTAAGACTTTGTGTGTAAGAAACATATTTTCTCTAAAGAAAGTTTTCCTTCAAGAAAAGCACGACCTTCCACAACCTCACAAGTTGGAGCCAAGTCCTGAGTCTAGTCTACCATGCATCTATTCATTTGGATTCTGCCATTTTTGAATTATTCAAAATCATTATGAAATGCAGCTTTCATCTGAAAAAAAAAAAAAAACGCACCTCCAAGAGATACTAAATTTAGTTCTACTGGAGATAAAGTGGTCTGTGCTTCCATAATCATGTCAACAGCTTGGCTTTTATCTCTACTAAACTCCTAGGCAGCACAGCCAGGGTGCAACCACCCTAGGCAGAAATCTGGACACCATGCAACCAGCCTGCTTATTGCTAAGAAGCATTAATATTCCATCTGAACCATCCGATATTGTTGGACGAGGGCTGTTTGGAACAATGTTTTAGATTTGTGACTTTTCTATTATTATACATGCATTAATTATACTCTTTAAAAAAAGTTTTCTTTTTTAACACTATTACAGTTCATAGTGTATATTCTATAATTCTCTCTGCATCTTTTTCAGCTTTAGATCATAGAAATCTCTCAAAAATCAATCTTTAAACATCCTTCTCTACAACTATAAGCTGTAAAATGAATTTTACGAATACATGTGGACAGAGAACATTGCTGCAGATTATTTTTTAGGAGACAGATGATTAAATTCACATGTAATTAACAATATGACTCATGACCAGATTTGATATAGTAACAAATTAGCTGTGATGTTAATGAGTGGTAATTAAATGAGCAAGGCAGAAATTTTAGAACTCCCCAGACCAAGTTGAGAATGTCTAGCACATCTTTATTTTGATTTGTTTTCTTTTCACCATTATTTTCAGATTGTTTTGAAATCTGTATCAAGTATCAAGATACAAGGCAGGGTTTTGGAATCCATGAAAGGCTAAAGATATTTATTCTCTGCTCAACTGGTACGTCCTCATGGAAGACTTCCCTGACCTCCCATTAGGTCAAATCCCATTACACATTCTCATACTTCTCCTTCACAGCACTCATCACAGTGATGAACTTAATATGCAGTGTGTAATTATCAATGACTACCTCCCCAGCTAGGCTGTCAGCCCCATGAAACCATGTTTTTATTCACCAGTACATTCTCAAGCATGGAACTTAGAATCCAGTAGGGGCTTATAGGTATTTATTGAATGAATGAATGTGGTTTTACCCCCCAAAAAGCCAAAAAATTACTAATTGCTAATTTATGGATTAGAAGCCTCTTTTATGTTGTACATCTTCTTATTTATAAATGTTAATGTGGAAATAAATCAACTTCCTGAGATGGAGAAAAACATCTTTATTCTGTACTAATAAGCCAAACAATAACAAGGTTCTAAAAATGTGTCTAGGAATACCTTTTCAAAACACATAGTCTGAGTATAAATACATCAGACTTAGCTTATAAAACCCCTAGAATAGATGCTATGCCTTCTAAATGCATACTCGTCACTTCATAGGGCCTAATAATATTTTCTTTTGCATGTAAAGATAATGGTACTGACACATGAGATCAGAGTTGTTTTTCTAGTACTTATTTGTTCATTCTCTCTCACCTGCCACCTTCTTCCGGGTGATAATGACATGCATTGTAAGGCAGCTGGCTGAGATTACAGGTGAGTCTAGGCTTGCTAGGTTGAGTGAGACTAAACGGGCTGCCACTAAAATCACATCCTCAATTTTGGCATCATCATTGTTTTGCCTTTCTCATTGCAGTTACCAAACATTTCCAGCGTAAGTACCACAATTGCTCACCAAAATTCAAATGTTATTTTAAAAACATTTAATAGGGCAAATAATGAAAATATATTTCAAAATAAAATGAAAATTTTAAAAATAAATGTAGTCTAGAAAAGATATATACTGGGTCAATAAGCAACATTCCCTCTACTAGCTGTTAGGCACACAACCTAACAACATAGGAAGTTCTTTAGGTTGGTAGGTAAGTCTTTTAGTAGATAGATACACAGCTAGCTGGCTAGATAGGTGAACAGACAGACAAGTATGTCTTAAGGTAGTGACTACTTTTATGGTCCACCCTGTACAATTTGCTTTTTACTATGGAGCACTTAACCTATGGAGTTTGACAGACTGTAATCTACATTTCCAATTATAAACTAAATTTAACTACTAGAACCTCTATAATGTTTATTGAGTATTTTCACTGCAAGGAGGTCTTGAAGAACAAAAGAAAGAATAAAATGTCACTGTGCTTGAAAAAATTTCCAACAGGAAAACAATGTTGTTAAGATGTCAATACTACCAAAAGCAATCTATATATTCAATGCAATCCCCACCAAAATCCCCATGAAGTTTTTGCAGAAATAGAAAAACCTATCCTAAAATTCACATGGAATCTCAAGAGAACCTGAATAGCTTAAACAATCTTGAAAAAGAACAAAGCTAGAGGACTCGTACTTCATGATTTTAAAACTTACAAAGCTACAGTAATCAATATACTGTAGTACTAGCATAAACTCAGACACATAGACAAATGGAATAGAATAGACAACCCAGAAATAAACCGTTACATAAATATGGTCAAATGATTTTTGACAAGGGTTCTCAGACCATTCAACAGGAAAAGAACAGTCTTTTCAACAAATGGTGCTGAGAAAACTGGATATCTACTTGGAAAAGAATGAAGTTGGACCCTTACCTTACATTATATACAACAATTAATTTTAAATGGATCAAAGAGCTAAATTAAGACCTAAAACTATAAAACATAGGGCAAAACTTCATGACAGTGGCTTTGGTAATGATTTCTTGGGTATATAAAAGAATGAAATTAGAACACTTCCTAACACCATACACAAAAATAAACTCCAAATGGATTAAAGACCTAAATGGAAGGCCAGACACTATAAAACTCTTAGAGGAAAACATAGGCAGAACACTCTATGACATACATCAAAGCAAGATCCTTTTTGATCCACCTCCTAGAATAATGGAAGTAAAATCAAGAATAAACAAATGGGACCTCATGAAACTTAAAAGCTTTTGCACAGCAAAAGAAACCATAAACAAGACAAGAAGACAACCCTCAGAATGGGAGAAAATAGTTGCCAATGAAACAATGGACAAAGGATTAACCTCCAAAATACACAAGCAGCTCATGCAGCTCAATATCAAAAAAGCAAATAACCCAATCCAAAAATGGGTGGGAGACCTTAATAGACATTTCTCCAAAGAAGACAAGCAGATGGCTAACAAACACATGAAAAGATGCTCAACATCACTAATCACAGAGAAATGCAAGTCAAAGCCACACTGAGGTATCATCTCACACTGGTCAGAATGGCCATCATCAAAAAATCTAGAAACAATAAATGCTGGAAGAGGGTGTGGAGGAAAGGGATCCCTCCTGCACTGTTGGTGGGAATGTAAACTGCTACAGCCACTATGGAAAACAGTACAGAGGTTCCTTAAAAAACTAAAAATAGAACTACCATATGACCCAGTAATCCCACTACTGGGCATATACCCAGAGAAAACCATAATACAAAAAAAAAACATGTACCTCAATGTTCATTGCAGCACTATTTACAATAGCCAGGACATGGAAGCAACCTAAATGTCCATCAACAGATGAATGGATAAAGAAGATGTGGCACATATATACAATGGAATATTACTCAGCCATAAAAAGGAATGAAACTGAGTTATTCGTAGTGAGGTGGATGGACCTAAAGTCTGTCATACAGAGTGAAGTAAGCCAGAAAGAGAAAAACAAATACAGTATGCTAACTCATATATATAGAATCTAAAAAAATGATGCTGATGAACCCAGTGGCAGGGCAAGAATAAAAATGCAGATGTAGAGAAAGGACTTGAGGACACGGGGTCAGGGGTGAAGGGGAAGCTGGGATGAAGTGAGAGAGTAGCACTGACATATATACACTACCAAATGTAAAATAGATAGCTAGTGGGAAGCTGCTGCATAACACAGGGAGATCAACTGGATGATTGGTGATGACTTAGAGGGGTGGGATAGGGAGAGTGGGAAGGAGTCACGGGAGGGAGGGGATATGGGGATATATGTTTATTTAAACAGCTGATTCACTTTGTTGTACAGCAGAAACTGGCACAACAGTGTAAAGCAATTATACTCCAATAAAGAGCTAAAAAATAAAATGGGCGAAGGACTTGAATAGATATTTCTCCAAAGAAGTTATACAAATGGCCAATAAGCACATGAAAAGGTGTGTAACATCGTTAATCACTAGGAAAATGCAAATCAAAACTACAGTGAGATACCATCTTGTACCCATTAGTGTGGCTACTATCAAAAAACCAGAAAGTAAGTGTTGGTGAGAATGTGGAGAAACTGGAACTCCTGTGCACTGCTGGTAGGAATGTAAAGTGGAACAACTGATGTGGAAAACAGTGTGGTGGTGCCTCAAAAAAATTAAACATAGAATTACCACATGATGCAGCAATTTCACTTCTGGGTATATAAGTATTGAAATCAGGGTCTCAAAGAAATATTCATACACCCACATTCACAGCAGTATTATTCACAAAAGCTAAAACAAGGAAGTGTCCAAGTGTCCATCAACAGATGAGTGGATAAGCAAAATAGGGTATTTATGTATAATGGAATATTATTCAGCCTTAAAAAGGAAGGGAATTCTGACATATGTCACAACATGGATGAACATTTAAGACACTATGCTAAGTGAAATAAGTCAGTCACAAAAAGACAAGTACTACATTATTCAACTTACATTATGTACTTGGAGCAGACAAAAGTCATAGAGACAAGATAGTAGAATGGTGGTTTCCAGGGGAGGGGGCAATGGGGAGTTACAGTTTAATGAGCATAGAGTTTCAATTTTACAAGATGAGGAGAGTTCTATAGTTGGATGATGGTGATGGTTACATAGCCTTATGAATATATTTAGTACTGCTGAACTTAAAAATGGTTAAGATGGTAAATTTTACATTTTATGTATTTTACCACAATAAAAAAAATCAGAAAAAAAATTCCCCAAAGATGGTAAGTAGAGACCATCTTATTTGGAAAGAGTGGTCAGGAAGGGAGAAAACAGCAGTGGCAAAACGGAGCAGAATCCTGCAGGCCCCCATTCCCACTAAGTACAAAAGCCCCTCTGTGTCCCCTGCCTCTTGTTGGTAGAAAAGCTGAAGTCTCCCAGGCCTCCCAGAGTCACAAAAAGCAGGTTTGAGCAGTTAGTGGTTAGGACAATAGAGTCACAGACCCAGTGTCTGATGCAAATTCCTGAGTTGTTTTACAGATACCCTAACTGCCACCAGAGGGCATGACATAAGCTGCTCCATCTTAAGCAGTACTGAATCTATGGCTAGCACAATTCCAAGAGCTGGCTTCGAGAGAATGGGGTTAACATTATTGTTCATAATAATCTATATCTTTGTGGGCATCAAAATAATTGTAGCTAGCTCTGTCCACATTTGTAAGCAGGCAACTAAAATTGTCAGCAGAGAGGTGCCACAGACCCATGTTGACGTCTTTCACTCTGAGAATACGGCGCCCTATGTCAGCACGGAGAAGTTACAGAGGAGGGACCTTCACCCCAATCCCATCGAAATGGAATGATGTTTGACAGTGGAGAATTGAAAGCAGCTCTTTTGCCCCTTTCCTGATTGCCCATTTCTGTTCCCTTCTAACTGTAAAAGAAGCTAATTATGGGAATGAGATCACAAAGCAATTGAAACTAACTTCTGACTTAAGCCTTCTTGAATGCACACCATGACTTGCCTAACCTGTTGATTTTTTTCATAGGTAAAAAGAAATAAGAATGAAGAATTGAGTAGTTAAAAAATGTTTAGCTCTCTACCCACAAAAGCCCCTCTAAGCAATCCTGCAGGCAGATGGCACAGGGAAGATAACATCTGAAGAGTCAGCCAGTCTGCACACAATGGAGAATGACAACCCAACCTCCTGCCTCAATGATTCACTGAGATACTTCCCCCCATTTTTCCCTTAAAGAAATGTCATGCCTGAGCAGAATCTTCAGAGTTGGTCTCAGGACACGAGTCCACCTTCTCCCCACAGACTGACAGATTTTCTGAATTAAGCACCTTTCCTTTCTATTGACACTTGCCTCTCAAATTACTGGCTTTCAAGTGGCAAGCAGCCGACCCCGAGTTCAGTAACAGTGGGACAACAGTGTGAACTCCGGGAAGTAAGGATAGAAACTGAGTATAATTAGGGCTTCATAAGTGCCATGGGTTTAAAAAAAAAATGAGAGGAGCAAGACATAACAGAGAAGATACATAAGCAGAGAGATTTATGCTATTGATAAGTTTAGTGACAAAAGGATCAACGTCTTTAAGAAATTTAATGTATTTAAGCCACAGTAAAAGATTGAAAATAACGTACAATCATAAAATGTAAAAATGTGTAAGGATTTCAGCTATCATAAAGTCTGATCTTATTTTTAGGTGAGAAAATCTAGCCCCAGAGAAGATAAGATGATTTTTGAAAATTATATTAATTAGTTGCAGATTTCTAGACTCATAGTCCAACTTCCTATAGGCCTAAACTCTTAGATAATTCTAAGATAAACACAGGAATTCACAGCTCAAGAATTTATTATTTTGTATGTATCACTAAAAAGTATTTTCCTTAGACTTAACAGAATTTAGAACTTTGTTTAAACCCTGTGAACCTTGCTTCTCAAGATGGGTGAATTAAAGCCTCCTCAATTTTGCCTCTTAGAAGGCTCTTGTTTTCCTGAGTGAAGCCTGAGGAATTTACCTATAGGGACTTCATCTCATTTCTAAATCAACTCAAGTTTGTTACTCCAAGGAAGAAGATTCCAGGACTTCTGCTCTAGCAGCTTAGATGATAAAGGAAAGAGGGAGGCTCTGAAATGAAGAATGGAAGCCGTGGAGGCTGGGCGAAGGAAGGAGTATGAACAGGAGTATGACCTTTGCAAAGTTCTTCCTGGAGGCATGACTCTTAAGCTTCCTCCGTCTCATCGAGATGTAGAGGCTGGCAACAGCTAGACTAAAAGCCAGTGAACAGTAACGCTGTTTAAGAGAAACAGGAGGCTGGCTGGGTTCTCAGGGTGGGACCAAAGTCTGGCCTTCTGCTTTGGTATTTTTGTTGTTAATTTGTTTTGCTTTCTTAATCTCAGTGGTATCTGTCCAGGGGCTCAATTGCATCCAATTCCTCAGCAGTGATCAGGCCCTGGGGAGCTGATTCATGCTAACCAAGCTCATAGGAGATGGACTGATAAAAAAAAAAGGAAGTTAAATGACTCATTTACAAAGAGACAGCCAGGCAGATGGGACTAGTTATATCACTTGATCAACTCATGTCATCTTCACTAGAAAAGTATACTTGGGAAGCCAAGTTGAGAACAGAGCTGCTTGGTGAATGTAGTGTCAGAACAAGGAGAATTGGCGGTACCAAGCTGCACTCTCTCAATGTACCGTTCTGCATGGTAGGCATACACTGTCAAGGTGGTTGGAATACTCACGTCAGCTGAACAGGACACTCACTCACTTGGATGAAGATAATAAAGCACTTAGTACCACATCTGACACAGATAAAGTATGCAGTTAATACAAGCCATCATTATTATGGGGCTATACATACTCTGGCAATTTAGCATAACAGGCGGATGGCCTGGGCTTTGGAGTTAGAGCCTTTCTCCATCACTCACTACCCATATGCCAACAGGAAGGTTACTTAACCTCTCACATCTCAGTTCTCCTATCTGTAAAATGAGTAAAATAACAGTAATTTTACAGGCTGACCCTTAAAATTACTTACTATGTTGTGTGAAAACCACTTCACTGCTCATTGTAGGCACTGAATGCTTACAAACGCTTACAGAGCACTTTTTACATCTCAGATACCGCTTTATATACACTGATTCATCTAATCCTCACTGTGACCCTATGAGGTGGATATAGCTGAGGAACCTGTCACCGGTAGATTATATTCACCAATATCTGCTCCCCTTCCTTGAGGAAGTATATACTTTCCCAACTCCACTGAAGTCAGATATGACTGTTTGACTTGCTTTGGTCAATTTTTTTTTTTTCACACACACGCACCTCTTCTCACCATTATCTCGGCCAGCCAACTTGAAATAGAAGGGACACATGACACTACTTGGCAGAAAAGTTTAAAACCAGTTTGTGCTGCCCTACCTCTGGGATTACAGCTGGGTTAGTTGAGGTGGAGCCCCCATTAGCCTGAGTTCCCAAGTGACCCTTGCTGACCCTGGTGGACAAACAGTGTGAGCAACAAATAAACGACTGTTTTAAGCCACCGAGATTTTCATTTTTGTTACCACAGCACAACCTGGCATATGCTAATCGATTCAGAAGCATAGAGACAAACGGAAATTTTCCCAAGACCACACAGCTAGAAAGTATCTGGCTCCAGACTCTGTATTCTTGACCACTTTATGTTTCTTAATAATTGATAATATCAATTATTAATATCAATATGAAGAATAGTTTATCATTAATGCGTTGTTGTCAGTGGAGGTCTGCTTCTAGACTTCATAAATAGCTGTTTTTTTCTGAATGACTTGGCTCAGGAGGAAATCTAGCCTTTCTCCAGCCTCTACTATAACAACAGCCAGCAGCTGACAGAACGTCATTGGAGAATTTCTCAAAGGACAACACGGAGGACCCTGGACCTGCTCCTTCTTTATATACCTCAGAGCAGCCCCCGGGGGCACAGTCACTATGGCTGCCAGTAGAGCCTGGTTGGATCCCCCCAACACACATGGTATCTCAGAGAATTATTTAAAGAATCTATGGTCATTCTGTTGAGGGTGACCCCATTCTTTCTGTCAGTCAGTCTTTCAGAGATGCATGCCTCTTCTCATACTTCTTTTCCTATTGGCCCATCATCTTGTTTCCTTTCTTTTCCTGTCTCTCAACAATAAGCAGAGACTTCAAATGTGTTTGCAGGCTCTATTAAAAAGCATATTGCTGACATCCATGTAATTTCCCTTATGTAGCAAGATTCCCCAGAGATATGAGGGCCTGAAATTTTGGGACTGAACGAGAGACTCTGCCTGAGTTAGAAACACAAGTACCCAAGGAGAACTCAGAAGCTTTAGACTCTGCTCTTCTCAAGGAAAATGAAAATTTTGTCAAGATAAAAACAGAAGGAGCAAAGCTTAAGCAGTGATAGAAAGCCAAAAAGTTAGGTGGAAAAAGAGTAGTCTTATCTACTGAACATAAATCTATAAAAGAGACTCAGCTCATGGCATAAAATGAAATGCATTAAATTATAAGCTGGAAATCTATCTAGGGAAAGTATAGATACATATCAATTAATAGATGTGCTCATTGATGAAGTCATCATTTATTCATAATTTATTTAATACGTCACTCAACTAGTAATCAATGAAATTCATGAACAAATAAGAAGTCAGCCACTTCTTAACCCTCTTATTTATTTTTAAGCTCTAGTGATCCTCTACTTCATAGCTTTTCCTTTATAATAAAATGTTTACTAATTATATTTCTTCAATTTTTTAAAAAAAATATTTATTTTTGGCCATGTTGGGTCTTCCTTGCGGCATGTGGGATCCTTTGTTGCAGCACATGGGCTTCTCTCTAGCTGTGGTGTGTGGGTTTTCTCTCTTTAGTTGTGGCATGCGGGCTCCAGAATGCATGGGCTTTGTACTTTGCAGCACACAGACTCTGTAGTTGAGGCATGTGAGCTCAGTAGTTGTGGCACACAGGCTTAGTTGCCCCACAGCATGTGGAATCTTAGATCCCCCACCAGGGATCAAACCTGCATCCCTTGCATTGCAGGACAGATTCTTTACCACTGGATCACTAGCGAAGTCCCTTCAATTTTTTTTTACATCTCTACCTGACACTTCTCCAGCCTGGTAAAATTGATTTTTTCGCCAAACTTTTGAAAATGTAAAGATAATGGAATTTAGTTCCTTAAAATAGCCAACAGGCCAAGTTAGAAAAATATATATTGGGAAACTCACTAAAATGTTACTCTCAGGTTCTTACTAATTTCAGTTTTGTAGGTGTGACGACCTTTTAATGAAGTTCTTTTTGTACTTAAAGAATTAAATCACTCTGAATAGAATCTGAAAATTTAAATGAATTCCATTTCATAATACATTATGTTTTATCAGAGATATGGTATAAATTCATATCTCTTTTCCAAGAGACCTTCAGAATTCTCATTAGCAAAATACTTTCAAAATTGATAACAATTTACTACAACAAGCTGGCTGTGCAAGTGAAGTTGTAGTATGTCTTTCTGGAAGACGTAAAGAACAAGAAAAATTTTCACTGTAAGATTTTAATATTATGCTAATAATCAAACAAAACTCTTTTTTGAAGGACAGCATGGAGAAAAGACAGATGGAAGGAATTGCTAATGTGTGAGGGTGGGAAGAGATGGAGCTATCTTGGTCCAATGACTATCTGGAGAAGATACTGCAGACTGAGTCATTGAGACCTGCATCATCCTATCATCCCAAATGAACACAGAAACTATTTAAAGAGTTCAATTTTTGCTCAAAAGTGAAAGAGAAAGAAGGGGAGAGGAGAAAAATGACTATGATATTGGCATGTGACAAAAGCGTGGGGAAATGCAAAAGATCTGCTAAGCAAGTCCCTACTCTGGACCCATGCATGGTGCTAAAATATGAATAAAAAAACCAAAAAAAACAAAAACCAACGCATGTATGGGAGCTTCCAGGACCATTGGGAATTCAGCGTCCTTGCTGGATTATAAATCCTCATTTGTAGCTTGGAAAATTTGGACTCCATACGTATAATTCATGTTTGTTATATTGTAGAGCTATTCATCTTTGTCTCTGCAAATTTTTCTCCAGCTTTTCTGTCATATACTAATATCAGATCAATGTTAATATTGAATTGAAGAAAACACAAACTAAAGAATTTATTTTTTTAGTCTCAGCTCAATTTGCTTTAAAGTCAATAGCCCTTTCTCCACTCCATGCTGCCCACCCACCATTTGCCTGAGAATATATTTCTCATTTTTTCTAGATCCACCCTTACTTGTGGAAATTACATTGGAATTAAATATTTTAGCTACTTGAACCATATATTCAACAAATACTGGTCAATCATCATTCCCTTCTCCTAGATATCGAGAGGTACTTGTAAAAATTGTGTGTAAGGAAACCTTTTCAGTAAGCAATGCAGAATTTTTAGGTGAGACTTGACATAGCTTATTATTTCAGTGATTATGTCTTACCAATGTGGTTGTTGCTAATTCAACCAGTTGCAAGCAAGGGAAATTGCCTCTGGTAAACTTAAGAAAAAGGGCATTTTTAGGAGCTTGAAAATCAATAGGAAGGCTGGAAAAAAAAGCATTGACTAAAAATTTCAGATCCAAGATATGAGAAATAACTGAAGAGCCTTAGAGAATAGATTTTTCTCAGGGAGGCACCACTAGAGTATATAGCCTCCAAAAAAAGCCTGGTCTCTTTGTGCCTCAGCTAAAAATTCAGATTCCAAGGAGGTCATTTGTTTAGCACTTGGGGAAAGGGCACATGATTAATAGGTCCACTAAACGCAATGGGGGAGAGAAAGGAAATAGAAGTTTGGAAAAGTTCACTATTCTTGTTTCAGTTCCTAGTGCTCCAGCTGAAATACTAGTAGCTGGTACATAAGCTAAAATAATAGAAGATTGATTCTGTTTCAAAAGATCTATCTGAGAATGATTTGTACAGCATTTGCTAGGCCCCATCTAGCAATCAGTTCCTGTCACTAAAACCTCAGAAAACAGTGAATGGGCTTCAGTCAGAAGTTAACAAAGAAACTAACAATTATATCCCAATTTTTAAAAATTAATTAGTTAATTTTTTTTAATTTAAATTTAAATTAAGAAAAACCAGGACTTCCTAGGTGGCACAGTAGTTAAGAATCTGCCTGCCAATGCAGGGGACACGGGTTCGAGCCCTGCTCCAGGAAGATC